>NW_015639782.1:2142603-2161320 GCF_001515625.1 Sinocyclocheilus rhinocerous | reverse complement strand
AACTCGGTCCTGCAGAGTTTAGCTCCAACCCTAATTAAACACAGCTGAACCAGCTAATTACGGTCTTATAGGTGCATCTCAATAAATTAGAATGTCGTGGAAAAGTTCATTTATTTCAGTAATTCAACTCAAATTGTGAAACTCGTGTATTAAATAAATTCAATGCACACAGATTGAAGTAGTTTAAGTCTTTGGTTCTTTTAATTGTGATGATTTTGGTTCACATTTAACAAAAACCCACCAATTCACTATCTCAACTAATTAGAATATGGTGACATGCCAATTAGCTAATCAACTCAAAACACCTGCAACGGTTTCCTGAGCCTTCAAAATGGTCTCTCAGTTTGGTTCACTAGGCTACACAATCATGGGGAAGACTGCTGATCTGACAGTTGTCCAGAAGACAATCATTGACACCCTTCACAAGGAGGGTAAGCCACAAACATTCATTGCCAAAGAAGCTGGCTGTTCACAGAGTGCTGTATCCAAGCATGTTAACAGAAAGTTGAGTGGAAGGAAAAAGATGCACAACCAACCGAGAGAACTGCAGCCTTATGAGGATTGTCAAGCAAAATCGATTCAAGAATTTGAGTGAACTTCACAAGGAATGGACTGAGGCTGGGGTCAAGGCATCAAGAGCCACCACACACAGACGTGTCAAGGAATTTGGCTACAGTTGTCGTATTCCTCTTGTTAAGCCACTCCTGAACCACAGACAACGTCAGAGGCGTCTTACCTGGGCTAAGGAGAAGAAGAACTGGACTGTTGCCCAGTGGTCCAAAGTCCTTTTTTCAGATGAGAGCAAGTTTTGTATTTCATTTGGAAACCAAGGTCCTAGAGTCTGGAGGAAGGGTGGAGAAGCTCATAGCCCAAGTTGCTTGAAGTCCAGTGTTAAGTTTCCACAGTCTGTGATGATTTGGGGTGCAATGTCATCTGCTGGTGTTGGTCCATTGTGTTTTTTGAAAACCAACGTCACTGCACCCGTTTACCAAGAAATTTTGGAGCACTTCATGCTTCCTTCTGCTGATCAGCTTTTTGAAGATGCTGATTTCATTTTCCAGCAGGATTTGGCACCTGCTCACACTGCCAAAAGCACCAAAAGTTGGTTAAATGACCATGGTGTTGGTGTGCTTGACTGGCCAGCAAACTCACCAGACCTGAACCCCATAGATAATCTATGGGGTATTGTCAAGAGGAAAATGAGAAACAAGAGACCAAAAAATGCAGATGAGCTGAAGGCCACTGTCAAAGAAACCTGGGCTTCCATACCACCTCAGTAGTGCCACAAACTGATCACCTCCATGCCATGCCGAGTTGAGGCAGTAATTAAAGCAAAAGGAACCCCCTCCAAGTATTGAGTACATGTACAGTAAATGAGCATACTTTCCAGAAGGCCAACAATTCATTAAAAATGTTTTTTTTTATTGGTCTTATGGAGTATTCTAATTTGTTGAGATAGTGAGTTGGTGGGTTTTTGTTAAATGTGAGCCAAAATCATCACAATTAAAAGAACCAAAGACTTAAACTACTTCAGTCTGTGTGCATTGAATTTATTTAATACACGAGTTTCACAATTTGAGTTGAATTACTGAAATAAATGAACTTTTCCACGACATTCTAATTTATTGAGATGCACCTGTGTACTCATATAAATGTTTGCTTAAATCTATTTTTAAGAAAGCTCTTTGAAAGGCCCAATGGGCATATGGTTGATGCAAGTCATGTGACTAGACAGAGAAGCCAGTCGCATAACTTTCACTTCTCCTTTTAAATGAGCTGAAAACGAGAAGTATCGTAACACAAGCTAAAGCTTGTTATGAGCCTTGTTAAATTACTGATGAGAGAGAAATGCAAATAGCAAATGCCCCAAAGAAAATGGTAAATGTAATCTTAAAACTGCACTGACTGTTCATCTTGTTGCAGCCTCCATAGCGAAACAGTGCTCAACAAATAAAAAGACAGATGCTTCTTGCATTGCTGTGTAAACGCTATTATGTTTTATTTAAAACATGAAACCATATCCTTAGCAAGAAAGGGGATAGCTGTCTGTACCCAGTGTCTGACAGGGCCTGCAGACCAGACGCCAAACCAGCATCTCAAAATGTGGGTCACATTGAAGTTTAACAGAGCTCTTTATAGGGGTGTCATAATGAAATGATATAGATCAATGCATCGATTAGATGAGATGTGAGATATCGATGTAGCGTGTAAAAAAAAAAATCTATAAATCTTTTATGATTCATTTTATATATTGTTTAAAAAACTAAAGTGTGTTTTTGTTGTGGATGTCCCAATTGGGATACAGGATTTTCAGGGAGTTCAATTAAATTTTCATGTCATATTTTGGTTGCATTTTTAACAAAAATGTAACCGGTTGTGTAAAATATGCACATAATATCATGATATCAATATATTGATCATAGGCCCCTGAATCTAATCAAACTGTATCGCGAATATCATATTGCAAAATTGCTGGCTAAGAGAATATATGTCAGATCATATCATGATATAAAATTATTTATACTCCTATTTTTTTATGCATATATATAAAACCAAACTCCTCTCTGATTTCTGATCTACTTCTGCTGCTTCTGCTTCTGACACTGTCTGTGGACAGTTTTTCTTGTATTTGACTTATGTCTTTCTCTTAGGGCTTTGATCCAGAAAGCTTATATACTGGGGAGAACTTCAACAAGGTTCTGTCAACACTCTCAGCAATAAACATCGCCACTCAAGGTAATTCATGATGTTATGGACATGTATTCTTCACTGATATTCCATGCCTTTTCTCTCCTTGAGTACTGTAGGCATCAGCTTTGTCTTCTCATTGGTGAGTTTCTTCTGAAGTCAAGTCACATTTATTTTTTTTATTGCACTTTATACTATAGAGAAAGTTTCAATGCAGCTTCACAGTATTAAACAGGAAAGTAACAGAATCAATGATGCAAACATCAAAAATGAGGCAAATCCAAATTCTGCTACAAAGAAGCTGCCTTTAGCAAGTCAATAGTGTGATTCTTCAGCTCCAGACAGTTCAGTGTTGGTTCAGTTCAATTCAATAACTGTGTGAATTTCAATTCAGCGATAAGCAGCTCTGCTGAAGACAGTAGTGTTGTTTTTCTGCTTGAGTCAGTACAATGTTGATTCAGTTAAGTGCAATAACAGTGACAATGTTGCAAAATTCATCAGTTATTAAAAAATGTGATTCAGCTATAAAGCAGATGACAATAAAACAGAAGACAAAACATTAGGAGAAACCAGGCTTAGTCAGGGGAACAGTTCTCCTCTGGCCTAAATAGCCTGAATTTGTTAACACCAAGTTACAGTCATGTTAACACTTATGAGGGTTTTGCTAGGCAGAGCAGACAGTCTAACACAAGGCTTGCACACAACAGCGTGTGTTCAAGACATTTTGAGAAAATTAGGCCCTGATGGTCACTTATACACTACAAAGAATGTCTCTGTTTACAAGTAGGATAATAAGCACTCAATAATCACTCAGTAGGGCCTTTAGCACCGCTTTAGTTCCAGAACTAAATGTACAGTACTAAAGTACTGGGACGATTTTGCGCGAACTATTTCCCAGTACTATTTAAAGGGTTGCATTCGCACCGACAGTGTGTACTAGGAACCGGTCGACAGCGACGTCATTTGTGCGCGGCGTTCAACAACGGAAACAAAGAAAAACAACATTAACAACAGGAGGATGGAGGACGCTGTGATCGGAGCTGTGTTTTTGTTGTGTCTCGCGGGTTTCACAATAATGGACATGGAAAGTCGACGTATACGTAAAGCGATTGAAAGAACGGAAAGGAGGACTAAGAATCTCCAATTTTCCATTTGGTACAAGTGCTTGCACTTCAGCGTCCATCCATCTATCGCTGTTCTCTTTTCCTGTTTTTATGAAGCCCCGCCCTCAGAAATAGGCGATGGGCTCTGATTGGTTAGCTAGCCCAGTGTGTTGTGATTGGCTAAACCGCCTCTAGCGTGCATCTAATCGTCCCGCCCCTCACCTCGGCGGCATGTGCTCCAGTTGTATTGTAAACGACTGCATTGTTAATATCGCTTATCAGTTTGAGCCCGATTGAGAAGCAGAGGATATTATTGAAGAGGATCGTGCAGAACCTGTGCAAGCATGGCTTTTAATGGTAGGTCTATAGGGCCTTTCGCACCGCATTTGGTTCCAGAACTAAATGTACAGTACTAAAGTACTGGGACGATTTTGCGCGTACTATTTCCCAGTACCATTTAAAGGGTTGCATTCGCACCGACAGTGTACGTAAGACGGTCGACACACAGTGATGTCATTTGTGCGCGGCGTTCAACAACGGAAACAAAGAAGAACAACGTTAACAACAGGTGGATGGAGGACGCTGTGATCGGAGCTGTGTTTTTGTTGTGTCTCGCGGGTTTCACAATAATGGACATGGAAAGTTGACGTATACGTAAAGCGATTGAAAGAACGGAAAGGAGGACTAAGAATCTCCAACGACAACTGGCAGTGCTACATTTGCTACAAGTGCCTGCACTTCAGCGTCCGTCCATCTATCGCTGTTCTCCATACTTGCGAAATAAGTTGACACAATGTTTACAGTATGTTTACACAGCGTTTTAAATCATGGTGGGTGAGGGCGTTTTCGTACGCGTTTGGCCAATCAATGTCTACTTGCGTCGCGATTAGTACCAGTTGTGCTGGTTAGACCCTGCTCCGGAGTAGGAGCTAATTTGGTTCTCGAAAAAGGCAGTCCGGTACTAAAATCGCTCCCAGTTCCGGCGGTGCGAACACGCCAAAAAGTGGGTAGTTCCACAATTAGTTCTGGTACTATGAAAAGGTTCCCGCGGTGCGAAAGGCCCTAATGTTATGGTTCTGGTGGAAATGAGCCATATCTTTCCTGTTGCGTGTTCCCTTAAAACCTGTTGCTACAACAGTCCTCCTTCATCCCACTAGCATCAGCGAGTTTTGTTTTTCTAAGTAGGGATAATGATTTGATTCTTAAGTGGTTCAGTAAACGTATTTTAATTCCATTATTAGTTGAAGTTCATTTTTAGAAGCCTGTGAATATGGTTGGGATAGATATCACATGCCCATGCAAGTTTATCTCAGTGAAATGCACAGTAGGCCTTTTAATTCAGTCGAAGAGTGCAGTAAACATGAGATACAGATCGCATTTTTCTTAGGATGAGGATGACTGACCTCTTGTATTTGCTCTGTGAATGTCAAGAGGTGATTTGTCTGGGGTCGTACCCACATCTGTGTCTTTCAGCTGCAGCTGCTCTCAGCTACTGGAGGCAGCAGACAGTTGCTTTTTGTTGGGCCTGTCCGGGCGGCTGACTGCATCTGCATAAGCATGCAGAATCCATGAGGCATGTAGTTATTCTCAGGTTTTGCTTCCTTGTCATGTTTCCCTGTGACTGTTGCCTTTAGAGGAGAGTGTGTCCTCCTTGTTATTGCACAAGTCTTCCTCAAGTCCCATAGGACTGTTTCACAACCGTTTTACACATCAGTCAATCTTGATTTACCACTTTCTGCAGACAGGTTCCTTGAAGGCATAGTTTACCAATATTTATATCTGTACACAAGATTATTATTATTATTTTTCTTTTGCTTTTGCTTTTCTTGGATCAAAATAGTTAAAACAGTAATTTTATGAAATATTATTGCAATTTAAAATAAAAGCTTTCTATTTTTTTCTGTTTCAGTGTCAGATGATCCTTCAGAAATCATTCTAATATACTGATTTGGTTCTCAAGAAATATTTCTTATTATTATCAATGTTGAAAACGGTTGTTCTGCTTAATATTTTTGTGGAAAGCATGATGCTATTCTTTTCACAGGATTCTTTAATGAGTTCAAACGTATAGCATTAATTTGAAATAGAAATCTTTTGTAACATTATAAATATCTTTACTGGCACTTTTGATTAATACATCCTTGCTGAATAAAAGTTTTAAAATATCAAAATATTATGAATGATAGTGTGTATGTATATAGAAGTCATGCAGTGTTTTGTTTTATAATCTATTATTATTATTAATAATATTTCTTATTATTAAGAAGGTATTTCTTATTATTAAGGTATTCTTCAAAAAAATAACTTTTTGTATTACACAAAATCAGATCAATGTTATGCTGAATACATTTCATGTTCCTGTGGCATTGCGTTAGCAGCGCAAAAGGTCGTGGGTTCGAATTCCCAGGGAACATCCATACTTGTAGAAAATGTATAGCCTGAATGCACTGTAAGCCGCTTTGGATAAAAGCGTCTGCTAAATGCATAAATTATTTAATTATTTATTTTAAATTATTTCAAGAATTTTCATTTTTGAGTAAATTACCTCTTCAACAAGCCTGAGTTGGTGGGTCGTTTGTCATTCCAAACAACACTCCTCTCTTATTTATCTAAATTATTATGGAATCTTGTTTACTCTTGATCCGACTTTAAATGTTTGCAAATAGCCTTGCAAGCTCTATATTAAAGTAAGATTAAAGTGATGTGTTAGTTCTTAAGAATGACTCACTAATGAGAGCAGATTAAGTGGGGGCAGATTGATTTGTGTTAAAACGATCTATATGATGAAACTCTGAGGGTTTCACTCTGAAGTGTGCTTAAGTCATAGAGAAGACGTTCCCTCGCCTGGCCTTATCTGGGTTCTCTGTTGTGTTGGCTGAGGAACACTTGGAGCAGGTTCACACATACTGTTTGTACGCCGTGGGTGTTTCGGAAAGAGCCTGCCGTGAAATCCAACAGACATACTGAGCTTTTATTGTGTAGATGGAGCGAAGTGTGAGTCAGTGAAGAGCCCCAGAGGCCCCTGCAGCGCTGGAGATCTGTCAGGACCCAGTGTGCAGCAAACGGGACACCTGACTGTTTTCTTCTATTGCTAAATACTGCATGTCTCCTCATTCCTTATCTCCCTCTATTTATGAAAGACAGATTGCTCATAGCAAATTAATATGAGCTAATCGTGGTCTGCTAAGATTTGATGTGAGTACGCAGTAGGCTTGCCGCGATAGTGAGTTTGACGTTGTATTTTGTTGCTGCATTCAAGCAATTGACGTCTAACTGCCGCTAATTCAAAAGTAACCGCTTTTACAAGCTATTTAAAAGCGAAGGAAAGCGAGGAAAAGAGGGACGCCCCGCCCCCGCGGTGATACCGGTATTACCGGTGTTGTCACACGTCGATTAACCGGTGGGAAAATTTCCTCACCGTCACAACCCTAGTACGCAGTGTGGTTTTTGTACATTTTTGTGACTAAATAGCATGTTTCAGGGTTTCAGGCCTTGCTTTGGTTAGGCTGGAGCACACATTATGTCTATAGGCTGTGATTTCTCTTTGATACTTGTCATACATTGGAGATTATGTGACTGGCTGCTTTCAGCAGTTGTTTGTTGTGACCCCTATGCAAGTGCATTGAGCTGTGGACTATTGGCGGTTTAACTTCACACACACGACAGAATTATGAATGGGTGAGTGAGTGCTCTAATTGGGATGTTTAAAGATCACAGAGTGACCTGGCTTGACTCTATATTACATTTATAGTCCATCTTACATGTCCTTGGTGCAATGCATAGTAAAAAAAAAAGGCTTTAGAACAGTTTTAATAAAGATTTTATATTTTTGTCGAATGATTCAAACTGGAAAAAGTGCTAACATTTCTGTCGTGTTTGCTAATGGAATATGGAATGACTAGCATGTTCATTTGACTATCATGTTGAAAAATAAAGTACAGAGAGTAATATTGTGAAATGCTATTACAATTTAAATTTTTGAATGATGGCAAAGCAGAATCTTCAGCGTCACATGATCCTTCAGAAATCATTCCAATATGATGATTTGCTGCTCAAGAAACATTATTATAAATTTTTTTTATCAAACAGTTGTGCTGCTTAATATTTTTGTGGAAAAGGATTTTTTGATTATTAGAGATTCCAAAAGAACCGTATTTATTTGAAATAGAATTTTTTTTTCTTTTGAAACATTATAAATGTCTTTACTGTCACTTTTGATCAATTTAATGCATCCTTGTTAAAAAGAAAATTATTATTTATTAAAAAACTGACCCCAAACCTACAGTATTGTATGTTGCTTATTAATAGTAGTATGAATTCTTATGCCCCTAATGTTAGATGTGGTTAAACAAATTTGGACACCTCATGACGTGTTGTGACACGTGTTGTGACAATAAATCATACAGCATAATACAGTGTGACATTAAATCATATGGCATGAAGTAATTTGAATCTCACACTGTATGAAAAATCAAAGATAGCAACATTTGCTACTGCTACTTCATATTTTTATGCATGTCATTAATCTGTTTCTCAAGTGTAATAGGTCACGCTGTACTGAAATGAAGAGTACACTGGTATAGCATCATTGAACTGTAGACTCAGCCCTCAGTAACCTTGTTCAGGACTTTCTGTATATCCATATCAGTAAACCTATAATCCAGTGACAACCCACAAATCTACTGCTCTCAGCAAGTGAGAAATGCTATCAGTTATAAACTTTATTTTCTGTATTTTTTAAACTTCTCTTTTATTTTCTGATTGTATCCAGATTGTACCCCTACTAGATCATGTCCACAGTCCAGTGCCTCTGCTCCTAGCCTGTCAACCCCTTCACAAGCTGTTCCCACCTTAAAGTCCAGCAGGTCTTTACGGAGGCAGTCAAAAGCTGTGGTAAGAAATCTGAACAGTGCCATAAATGCTGGTAACAGTTGGTCTTTTATGTCAACAAAACGTTCTTGAAAGAGAGTTCAATTCAAAGAATTCAATCAATTAAATTTTTTTCAGTTAATGCCAAGACAGCAACAACAACAAAAAAAGACAGATTAATCTTAAACTTAATACCCAGTTTATTGGAAGGCTTTTTAGAAAATTTTTGAAGATTTGAGCTTAATGGGGTCACTTCCCCTATATTGTAAAGAAACACTTCAGACTATTAAGGAACTTGAATATGCAAATTACCCTAATAAGATTACCAATTACAATGCATTCTGCATGATATTTAGACAGTCATTTTAATTAATTGTTCATATTTACTGCTCTATTATATTTATAACATTATTGTTCTAACCTCTTAACATGTATAATAATGAATGAATAATGTGAATAATGACAATTTTGCCACTCGGTACTTAAATAGATTTTATAATAAAGATGTTGAAAAAACTCATTAATTACACAGGTTTCTGTAATTACTCACAGATAATCGACCCTAATATTGAATTTGTAATCATAAACATTTTCACATTGAATCTCCAAATTATTGTGGAAACATAAAGACAGTATTTTAAATATTTGCTATTTTAAATAATTGTTTAATGGTATTATACCCATTCAACATTACAGTATAATTGAAAGCCAGGCCTTAACTGCAAATTATCAGATGGTTTTATTTATCATTTATTAACAATTTCAGAACATTAAAAATATTATAACAGCTTTTAAGTGACTTTAAAACAATATTTGCATAAACCAATTATAATAAATTGGACATTTTGCTGCGTATGTTTATATTTCTGTCCCTATCAATACTCCGTTTGAATGAGAGCTCAGAGACAAGTTAATCTTACACATTATTTTTCACGACAAATAATAAAATCACCAGATGCTGTGTTAATTTTTGTTGTAGACATTTGGCAAGCAAAAACTAAAGTATTGTTGTGATCACCATTAAAATCATCATTAAAGTAAAACAGAATACTGCATACTGAAGTTCTTCACCTGTTGCTGTTGTGTCCAGGAAATGTCGGAGAATGGAGGGGGCGGGCAGCTGGTGGTCAAGGCACGTTTCAATTTCAAGCAGAACAATGAGGACGAGCTGTCTTTCAACAAGGGTGAGCTGATCCATGTCACTCGCCAGGAGGAAGGTGGATGGTGGGAGGGAACCCTTAATGGCAAAACCGGCTGGTTCCCTAGCAATTACGTCCGAGAGGTCAAGCCATGTGGTGAGTGGGCAATCCAAGATATTCTCTTACACGTTATTGCCCTAGTGAGCATAATCAAATAAAAAGGTCTCCCTTTCTTTTTCTTTTTTTTCCCAGAGAAACCAATTTCTCCGAAAGCGGTAAAAGGACTTGACGTTCCTCAGCTGACTAAAAATTATTACAATGTGGTAAGTTCTTAAACGTGTGAACAAATTCCAAAAAGGACATGTAAAGGAGCTTTAACTTCTTATTTGAATGCTTTGAGGTTTTTTTCTCAGGTGGTGCAAGACATCTTGGAGCATGAGAGAGAGTTTGTCAAAGAGCTGCAGATGGTACTGGGCTGCTACCTGCGCCCTCTACAGGCCAGCGACAAGTAAGAGGAAAACCCAGATGTTGCCATGGCATCAGGGAGCCTTTGATATCAATGCCGATTGACATTTTGGGGAACTGGGTCGGTCAATGAAAACCCATGTGCATAATGACTCTTCTGTTGACTCTCTCTGCAGGCTGTCTAGTGCGGACTGCTCCAGTCTGAATGGGAATTTAGAGGACATCCTCTCGTTCCAACAGGGACTGTGTCTTGCCTTGGAGGAGTGCTCCAAGTAAGAGCTGCATTTCAGTGTCTTTATCTCAGTCTTCATATACTCAAATGATTGCTTGATTCTATTTTTTCTATGGAAGTCATACCTTGGATTAGAGGTCTACACGGAGGACCCGAGGACCCGGGACCCGACCCGGGATCCGTACGGGTTCGGGGCTATATTTTAAATGGTCAGCCGGGTCCGGGTCGGGTCCCAATCTATTACTTTGGGTCCTGGGTCTGTTTAACATTGTGTGTAATACCCGAGTCGATCGGACTCGGAGAACACCCGGCCGTTATCAGAGTCAGTCAAAACTGGAATAATGAGTGGATTACGCATTTCAATTGGCAAGAGAGGAATAACACGGATGGAACTTTCTTGGCAAGGAGGATTGTGTGCATCACAGTCAGGTACAAGGGAGAAGGCTTCTTACATTAGGTAAGACAAAAAGTTTAATTTTCGCAACTTGTTTATCGACTTGTTAATAGCAATTTGCTGTGGAATATTTGCCGATCGGGTCCAGTCGGGTCTGTGTCTTCCCGGCCGGGTTCGGGTCCATCTTTCAAATAATTGACGGTCCGCGTCGGTTCCGGGTAGTACATTTTTGACATTTCTCGGTTCTGCACGGGCCCGGGTCGGTTCAGTGTAGCACATTTACGGGTCTTTTCCGACAAATTTTTGGACCCGTGTAGACCTCTACCTTGGATATTACAGTGCCATCCGGTGGTGGCTTTGTGTCACATATTTGAAACATGTCCATAGCTATGCTATACCATTTCAAAACCTAGGTTATTTGCAGTGTTGGGAAGGTTACTTTGGAAATTTAATAGGTTACAGATTACATTTAAAATGTAATAAGTAGTGTAACTATTTCAGTTACTTTATTAAAGTAATGTAACTGATTACTTTTTGATAACTTTTTTTTATTTCCAAACATTTAAACCAGGCAGGGTTAACCTTACAGTAGTACTCAACACTGATTACTGTCAGACTCATTTTAATTTGAGATCATTCTGAGGTTAAATACAGATTTAAAATCATGACAATAAATAGTTTAATAGCTATAATACTGTTTTTTAAATCAAATATTTGCATAGCTATGACAGGAAACACTGGCATCTAACAATGCCATGGAAAAAACAGTTAATCTAAAAAAAAAAAAAAAAAAGGGAATAAAACAGTTATCGAGTAAGCATATGTCCTATTTCGTGTCCTAAACTGCAGTGTCAATGCAAGAGCCAATGCAGTTTGGGAAAAAAATCTATTAAATCTGTGTGTGTGTGTGTGTGTGTGTGAAAATATTCAGATGTAACCCCATTCATAAGTAACTGTAATTTAATACACATTTTTTTCTCAGTAACTGTAATGGATTACAGTTACATTTATTTTGTAATTGAATTGCGTAACACTGTTACATGTAACTAGTTAATCCCCAACACTGGTTATTTGACATCAAATAAAATGTATTAAAGTCAGATAATGTATCAGGGCTGATCTGTGTATTTTTGCCTTGCAGGATTCCAGAGGGCCAGCAGCGGATTGGTGCCTGTTATCTGAACCTGATGTGTCAGATCAGAACGCTGTACTTGTCCTACTGCTCCAGCCATCCTTCTGCAGTCTGTGTGCTGACTGATCACAGGTCAGTATTCACAAAACTGCCATCGACATGCTGTTCCAAACCCATTAGACCTTCGTTAATCTTCGAAAACACACATTAAGATATTTTTCATGAAACCCTCCACCAAAAAAGTACAAAAATACACTGTAAAAGTGATCCAAATGAATCGAGCTGTTAAATTCAAGTCTTATGAAGACTGCATATAATTTACATATAAACATCGATCAACACATCAAATAGAGCACATAAAATATTGTAAACGGATATATAAAATATTGTACCATATTTTATATGCTTTCTGCACAGGTATGTGCGTTGATCAACTATTAAATGGGTCATATGATGCGATTTCAATTTTTCCTTTCTCTTTGAAGTGTTACAAGCTCTTGGTGCATAAAGAAGATCTGTAAAGTTGCAAAGACTAAAGTCTCAAATCCAAAGAGATATTCTTTATAAAAGTTAAGAGTCAACCACGCCTACCTAAAACGGCTCGTTCTAACACGCCCCCACATGTCTACGTCACGATGTGGGAAGATTTGCATAACGCCGCCCAAATGTTCACGCAAAGAAAGAAGGCGTAACTTTTATTCTCGCTGTAGTATTGTTGCTGCCGCCATGTCGTGAAGACGCTGTGTTTCGTTGTGTCTTATAATGTTCTTTTTAGCAACATCATATGACCCCTTTAAAATTAATATTGGTAACAATTTACAATAAGGTTCCGTTAATTAACATTGGTTAATTAATTAACTAACATTAACTATCAATGAACAATACAATTGTTAGAGTATTTATTTTTCCATGTTAACGTTAGTTAATAAAAATGCAACTGTTCATTGTTAGTTCATGTTAGCTTAGGTCCCTTAAATAATATTATCAGATATAGCTTTTGATTTTAATTATGTATTAGTAAATTTTGAAACTAACAATAACTAAGTTTAAAAAATGCTTTAGAAGTATTTTTCATAGTTTGTTAACGAATGTACAGTAGTTAACAAATCGGATCTTGTTGTAAAGGTGTTACCATAATATCACAGGTTATTTTGAATATTAAAGGGTAAAGTAGTTAATCTTGAAAGTCATTTAGTAAAAAAAAAAAAGCATGTCACAAAATGTAAAGAATTAGTGTAAAGTCTGAATTGTGGTACAAAGAGCTGCAGAGAACAGTAATACATCAGTGGATTCTGAGCACATCTCCACATTGTTCAAAAGAGGACATTATTTGTGAACGCGCAAAAGAGTGGTTTCTGGACAAAAAATGATTGATATGGGAAAAATGCCACAATATTTAGTGTCCAATCAGTTCCAGTTAATATCCACATATATTCCAATTGAATATCACATAAGTTGACTTCCCAAAGGTTGCAAATACTATAGCTCTGTTAAGCTTACAAAACATTTCTCTGTTTGTTTGACACTAGTGACAGATTTTTTTTTGTCACTAGTGTCTTTGCTTTTTTTTAATATAAAGATGAACCACCAGGTGTCACTACCAATCTTTCATTCTCTTGTGTCCGCCTGAGCTGAGAGACTAAACAAGCAAATCTCCCTTTTGCCTTTACATATAACACTGCTGCCCTATTTCCATTTTTAGTTTTTTTTTTTTTTTTTGGTACTAGTAAACTTCACAGGTATTCAGAAATGTCTGAGCCACATTTTACACACTTCCTGTATGATGAACTACATCAGGGTTTCTGTTAGTTTTCTCCTTCCACCTAAGAATGCTCCACGACAGAAGGAGAGAGTGAAAAGGCATGCCTCATACACACAGGAAACAGCACTAACCCAACAGGATATCTATAGCTGTGGTTGTGCTGATGGAGGCAGAAGACACATTTTGATTGTGTTTTCTCACTTGCATATCACTCTGCAGAATTGTTGCAGCATTTTTCCATTGTTTGATCGTGTATTCAAGGCATGTGTTCAGATGATTCATCTTTAGTCTAACTTTAGTTTATCACAATTCAGCATCTAGTGTTTTCTTCACACCCATTCTGTCACCTTCCCCAAAACACTTGCTACTGTTATGGTTATATGAGAAAGCATTGTTGACATGATTGCCTCAGAGTTTTTGTTATTGTTATTATAATGTTTTTTAATATTATGCAGTGACATGCATTTTAAAGTCCACCTGAAATGTTCAAAATACGTTTCAGTGTCCATTTATTTATACAACAGTTTGAGGTTGGTAAGTTTATTTTGAATGTTTTTGAAAGAAGGCTGCATTTATTTGATCAAAAATACAGTACAAACATTCATATTGTGAAATATTATTGCAGTTTAAAATAACTGTTTTCTATTGTAATATATTTTAAAAAGTAATTTATTCCTGTGATGCAAAGCTGAATTTTCAGCATCATTACTCCAGTCTTCAGTGTCACGTGATCCTTCAGAAATTATTCTAATATGCTGATTTAGTGCTCAAGAAATATTTCTTATTATCAGTGTTGAAAAAGGTTATTAATATTTTTGTGGAAACTGATAATTTTTTTTCAGGATTCTTTGATGAATAGAAATGTCAAAAGAACAGCATTCAAATAGAAATCTTCTATATTAAATAATAAATGTCTTTTACCGTCACTTTTGATCAATTTCATTCATCCTTGCTGAATAAAAGTATTAATTTCTTAAAAATAAAAAAAAATCTTGACCCCAAACTTTTGAATGCTAGTGTCTGTGTATATTCAGATTGATATATTTATGTGCAAAAAGGTTTGATCAACTTTAAATGATTCTTAAATTTATTAAATAAAATAAATGTTAAATTGAAGAGACTGGTTTTCGACCTTGATGACACTGATGTGCTGATCCGAATTGACTAGAAAAGGCACATAAATCAAATAAAAAATACTTTGCATTTTCCTGAACAGTGAGGATCTGGACAAGTTCATGGAGAGTCAGGGTGCAAGTGCTCCCGGTATCCTGACCCTCACCACCAGCATGAGCAAACCCTTCATGAGGCTCGACAAGTACCCCATCCTCCTGCAGGAGCTTGAGCGACATGTGGAGGTAACCGTAAGCTGCTAAGGCCATGAATGCCTGTGAGTCTATTCATGAATTCTAATATTTACAGATTCTTTCTTTCTTTCTTTTTTTTCTTGTAGGAAGCGCATCCAGATTACAGTGACATTCTCAAAGCAACAGTTGCTTTTAAATATCTTGTGGTATGTCTCAGTTATCTGTCATATTTGCCATTTAATCTTGTTGCTTGTCTGACAACTAAACCTTTCTATAAAATCCAATGATCATTTTGACTTTGACTTCTCTGTTTTGACCAATGTGAGAGGTTTCCTGTCATGGTGCAAAACATTTTGAGTCTTTTCTCTCCAATTCCCTTTCACCCTCATCTCTGAAACCGCACAGCAGGTTCACTGCACTTTACAGGTTGGAGGAGATTTTGCTTTTACATGAAATGTAAAGGTTAAGGTTTTGCAACAGTGTCTCTATAATATAAAAAGGCTGAGGAAAGATGAGTCATTCCATATACAATGGCTTCTCTGGTCAAATGTTTCTTCAAAGAAAATTATAGTAGTAGGTGATTTCTTTACTCGTTGTGTTCTGTGGAACGGTTTCATTTGTTCTTTTTGTTTTTTTTCTGACAGGTAAGGGAGAGTCCCATCTTCATAGTTTAGATCTCACTAGTGGGGGTGTCATGTAGACTTGGTCTTCCCCCTTTACCTATGTTATTTTTCAGTTACCTATATTGGTATTTTCTGATGAGATGATTTGCGCACTTTATTGTAAAATGCTTTGATAAGTAAGCATCGGTTAGGAACATGAATGCAATGCCTGGAAATATGGAGAAGTGACCTCCCACTCCGAAAGGACCGTTTCATGTTCCAGGTTATTGTGTGTTAGAAAACATTTTATCCTATTTTAGCGTTACAGTCATTTGACATGAAAATTTGGCATTGTATTATGGTTTCCTTAAAATTAATCAGCACTATTGTTTCTTTAGCAGCAAATCAGCATATTTTCTGAAGGGTCATGTGACACTGAAGACTGGAGTAATGATGCTGAAAATTCAGCTTTACCATCACATGAATAAATGACATTTTACAACATATAAAAATCGGGGAGGGAAATGTTATTTTAAATTGTAATAATATTTCATAATTGTATGAGTTTTTTTTCTGTATTACTGTATTTTTTGATCAAATAAATAAGAGACTTTCAAAAACACAAAAAATCATACCAACCCCAAACTTTTGAAAAATTGTGTGTGTATATATTCTGAATGTCAAACAATTCAGATATAATTAAGAACATTTAGTAAATATTTTATACTTTAGTGACATTTAATTGCAGCTGGAAACCCCTTTTAGAATTGGTATGAATCAGTCTTAATACTTAAATACAAGATTGTTTCAAATGATTATGTGTCATAGGTTTGTCTTTACCCTGACTCGTACTATGAAATGCATATTAACACATAAAATGTATCTAATTCTTGATTTGTTTGTGTATTTCAGATTCAGTGTCAAGATCTGCGAAAAAGAAAGAACCTGGAGTTGCAGATCTTGTCGGAGCCAGTGCGGGGCTGGGAGGGCGACAGCATGAAGTCACTGGGTCAGGTGGTCTACATGTCACAGGTCCACATCCAGAGCAGTTTAAATGAGGTGAGGAGGAGGGTGAGAACCAGGAAGTAACCGTGTAGCAACTAAGCTCGACCTGACATGTTGCTTTCACATCTGCGTGGTTATATCACTGTTTTATTTGTATAAAAAGCATGTTAGATGTTGGCACAGTGTTGAAATTATTATATATAGCGTTGCTGGAGTGATTAATTGAAATGTTGTGCAAAACAAGGTTATTTTGTGTAAAAGTGCTGAGCAGGCCTTTTAAACATAACGGGCCAGAACCAGACTATTTTTTTTTTGTTGTTACTTGTTTTAGCTAACAAATGGAAAATGGTTAAGTGTCAGTTGCTCAAATTCCCCTTCAAAGTTTTGCATCTGTGGTCACTGAATGCTTTTTTAACTTGAACCTCAGCCCCCTTTTGAATCTGATGATCTGGGTAATGGAAACATCAGAATAATTACATCAGAAGAGGGTTGGTTTGCTAAAGGAAAATTAGAAGGTCGCTGAAAGTATTTTATTGCTAAATTCATTCCAACTGATTTCCCTCCATTTGTGTTCAATGTATTCTCTTTCTCTCTTTTGCTTAGCTGAAATTTATCTTGGTTTGCTAGACATAAGGTATGATATTTGTTGACCATGAGTAATCAATGTAGCAAAAAATAAAGCTGTGCACCAATCCAAAACCGTGTGTTAATAAAGACATTTGATGTTTGTGTTTGTGAGGGTGTGCTGTAATGCCATACTCCTGCATCTTGATTGTTTTATGTAGTGGTAATTCATATCATTTTTGCAGAAGTATTGAATTTAATATAATGTGCATATGTGCTTTTTTCTAGGAAAAGGAAGAGCGATACTTCATGCTGTTTCCCAATGTGGTTGTCATGCTGTCTGCCAGCCCTAGAATGAGTGGTTTCATTTACCAGGTAAGTTAATTTTTCTTTTTTTTTCTTTTTCTTATGTTCATCTAGGTACATGACAAATGAGCATGTGTTATTTCTGAAAAACTTCAGTGCTCTCATTTGTGTCACACTCTCCTCTTATAGGTACGTCTGCCATTGACTGGAACCACTGTAACCAAACTGCCAGAGGATGCAGAGACAGGCCATTATGCTTTTGAGATCACAGGTTTGTTTCAGTCCATGTAAACGGAGTTTTAGTGAGGCATGTTTTTTGAGAGGTCACGGAACAATGTACACTCGACTGTCATTAATGCTGCTTTTTTTTTTTAAAGCTGCTAGTATCTTGACCTGTTATTATACAGCAGGCAGCAGTAGAGTTTAACATAACAAATCAAGAGCATGTGCAGGCAATTTATTAAATGAAAAGTTCACCCAAAAATGAAAATTGTCATCTTTTGCTCACTTTCATGTCATCCTGTGGTACACAAAGCAAGGCATTATGGAGACTTTTCACAGAGGTGTTTTACATAGTTCATAAAGTAGTCCATGTGACTTGTACACTATATTCCAAGTCTTCTGAAGCCATGTGAGAAACTGACCGAATCACTCTATTCAGTGATTCTATTATAAACCGTTCATCCAGTGATTCTATTCAATTCTATTCCATTCTTACCATTCAAAAGTTTTTTTGTTTTTGTTTTTTATAAAATGAAGCAAGGTTGTATTAAATTGATAAATAGTGACAGTAAAGACATTTATAATGTTACAAAAGATTTCTTGATTAGCGTATGTGACCCTGGACCACAAAAGCAGTCTTAAGTCGCTGGGGTATATTTGTAGCAAAAGCCAAAAATACATTGTATGTGTCAAATTTATCGATTTTTCTTTTATGCCAAAAATCATTAGGATATTAAGTAAAGATCATGCTCCATGAAGATATTTTGTAAATTTCCTACTGTAAATATATCAAAACTTAATTTTTGATTAGTAATATGCATTGCTAAGAACTTCATTTGGACAACTTTAAAGGTGATTTTCTCAATATTTCGATTTTTTTTGCACCCTCAGATTCCAGATATTCAAATAGTTGTATCTCGGCCAAATAGT
>NW_015639782.1:2138940-2141901 GCF_001515625.1 Sinocyclocheilus rhinocerous | reverse complement strand
TGATTTAATACAACAGTTCAATAAACAAGTACTGCCTGATTTTGCTCTATTTCATCAACGAAAATAGTTCCAAATATAGTAACAGCTCAGCAGCTGCGTATCTCTAAAAGCAAACACAGAGGTGTTTAATTCATTCAATGAAAGTGCGTTTTTGAACGAATCTAGTGAGTCAGTGATTCTTTTTTTGCCCCTCTCTTCTCAGAACATCTACAGGTGAATCGTTATTTTCTTATGTGTTTTGCATGAGCAGAGTGTTGATGGTAAGCCTACAACCATGGCTGGCACATCGTCTCACCACATGCACAGTTTTGGTACCGCTGTGGCTAACCGAGGCTCTCTTGAACCCCCCAAGATCACCAAGCCATGGTCCTTAAGCTGTCTGAGACCTGCGCCGCCCCTCAAGCCCTCCGCTGCACTAGGTTATAAAGAGGTAAGCTTTCTGGAAAACAGTCATAAGGGATCTTGAGTGGGAGCGTAATTTACCTCTGTGCATTCTTGGTGGTCCTAACAGGAAACCAATGCACACTGAGCTACTCATCCAGCAGCGACCTTCATTGTCTTTACCGCAAGTTGCAGTGGCGGTGTTGATGTTATCTCAGATTTAAGTGGGATGTTTAGTGGTCTTTGAGCTGCGGATTAGCTAACACTCCCCAAAGCCCACTCGATCATCTTATTAATGTGCACAGCATCTCTACAAGACTGTGCCAAGGGTGTTAGTGATGTTCTCTGACTCATGAAATGCATGTGAAATCTTCTGTTTCTCTACAACAATTAATGTTCACCTCTCACTGATCTTTCCATCATATTCCTGTCAGGCTGTTCTTTTATTCTCATACACATCTTCATTCTCTCTCCATTTTCTGCTTCTTTAGAGGATGTCTTATATCCTGAAGGTAAGAGTAGACGTGAGTCTGTGTATTTTGTGTGAGTCTGTGTGTGTGTGTGTGTGTGTGTCTGTCTGTGTGCTTAGCTAGCACCGGTGTTTCACACTGGATCCATGCTTACCTGTCTTTTTCTCTTTAATTCTGTGGAGAGCTGCCTATTTCTGGTGTTGTTTGCAGTGTATCTTCTCCCTCTGCAATGATCTTTGCTAAAAATACATTTATTTGTAATTCTTGATTTTTGCTGTTATGTATTTATCTAGTTCAGATACAACAGCAAAATGTTGTCTTTAATAAATATAGCCACAAACCCAACCAACCTTTTTCCTGCATGAAAAAAAAACTGCTGTGATACTTACAAAGATGATACTTATCCAAACAAAAAAACAAAAGAGTACACGTGCATACAGTATATAGAAATGTTATCAATCAAAGCAAATGAATTGCATGAAATGTGAGTAGTTAATCAAATGAAGGCTACACTCTGTCCAGTGGTTTCAGAATGCAAAAGTGGTTCTTCTGCAAATGGCTCTTTACTCATTTCATGCTGCTTGCTTTTAACAGACTCGCAAAAACCTGCCTTCCATTTGGTGGTGCTTGATGCTTCAGTTGTTCTGATGGTAGAAAGAGTTTTCATTATATATTGTACGTACAAGACAGGGAGCATGAATATATATTTTTTTAAATAACTGTATTTAATTTATGTTAAAGGACTAGTTCACCCAAAAATGAAAATGCTGTCATTAATTACTCACCCTCGTGTTGTTCCAAACCCATAAGACCTTCGTTCATCTTCGGAACAAAATGTAAGATATTTTTGATGAAATCTGAGGGCTCTCTGACCCTCCCATAGACAGCAAGGTAACTACCACGTTCAAGGTCCAGAAAAGTACCAAGATGATCGACAAAATAGTCCGTGTGACATCAGTGGTTCAACTGTAAAGTTACGAGTGGTTCAACTGTAAAGTTATGGCGCCGCCACACGCTCGCGTCATAATACTGTCGTGAACGCGCGTCCAAAGTGACGCAGTAGAGACGAAAATGTGGAATAAAGTCGTTATTTTTGTTTTCTTTGCGTAAAAAAAGTATTCTCGTAGCTTCGTAACTTTACAGTTGAACCACTGATGTCACACAGACTACTATGTCGATCGTCTTGATACTTTTGTGGACCTTGAATGTGGTAGTTACCTTGCTGTCTATGGGAGGGTCAGAGAGCCCTCATATTTCACCAAAAATATCTTAAATTGTGTTCCGAAGATGAACGAAGGTCTTACGGGTTTCGAACAACACGAGGGTGAGTAATTAATCAGTGTATCATTCGATCATTCGTTTTTTAATTTAATATTGAAAGTAGAAAAATTTGAAAATGGCTCCTTTTTTGTTTGTTTTTTGTTTGTTTTTTTCAAAAAAATTAAAAAAAAGAGAATTCAGCTTAAATTTTCTTTTTTCGCTCAGGGGTAGAAAAATGAATAAACAGCTTGAATATTTGATTTCTACATGTGGGCGGGAATTAAACGCCCCTTTCTGCTGATTGGTCAGCCGAAGATCAAACCGTGCCGTCATCAGTTCTTCCGCAGTATCACGCAGCAGAATAATAGTCCTCCACTGCTGCAGTTGTATGGATTAATTACCCATTTTATTGCAACTACATTTCATATTTTTCTCATCAAACAGACTAATGAATAGCTCGACACAACTCGTACCGGGGCAGAGGGCTTTCTTCTGTGAGGACCAGCGGTTCTTAATGTGATGGGGGTTCCGCAAAATAATTTGCTATAGCCTGATTTTGTTTTTTGTTTTTAAGCGGATGCATATCTGTCGTAAAATAAACATATGCATCTTGTGGCGTATTTTCCATACATTCTGAAGGTATACTGAAGGTACATTTGCGTTGCAGTGCGAGTGCGCAGCAGCTCACGCAGCACACAAGTGCATATCCTTTTGAGATATCAATTATAATCAATTTTAATAAAACACAAGACTACATTATAAAACTCTAACAGTAGGCTATTTAATATCTGTTGTTCTCCGGTTGTCAGTCAGAATGACAGTTCTTGCGTGAACATTATAGGCCTATATA
>NW_015639782.1:2125791-2136611 GCF_001515625.1 Sinocyclocheilus rhinocerous | reverse complement strand
CGGACCCCCTATCACTTTAAGAACCGCTGGTCTACACAGAAGAAAGACCTGTCTAGACTCTGCCCTGGTATGAGTTGTGTCGAGCTATTCATTAGCCTGTTTGTTTGATGAAAAAAGATGAAATGTAGTTGCAATAAATGTGTTAAGAATCCATACAACTGCAGCAGCAGAGGACTATTATTCTGCTGCGTGATACTGCAGAAGAACTGATGATGGCAAGGTTTGATCTTCGGCTGACCAATCAGCAGAAAGGGGTGTTTAATTCCCGCCCACGTGTAGAAATCAAATATTCAAGCTGTTTATTCATTTTTCTACCCCTGAACGAAAAACGAACATTTAAGTTGAATTCTTGTTTTTCGTTTTTTGGAAAAAAACGAAAAAACTAAAAAGGAGCCGGTTTTTCATTTTTCTACTTTCAATATTAAATCAAAAAACGAATGATCGAATGATACACGGATTGTAATTAATGACATAATTTAAATTTTTGGGTGAACTAACCCTTTAAATTCACAGCAATAAAAGCTGCTAAGAGTGTTTTATAGAAATCAATAGAAAATGGTAAATGTAGCCATCTCTCCAATAATGACAATGAAATACATTTCTTTTTTTCCCATAATGTTTGAAAATGTATCACAGAAAACACCTCTGAACATATAAGGTGTTTTGAGATGTTGAGAATGTGGCACTTGTATAAACTATATTATGAGGAAGATATTTCCCATTTAAGTTTCTAACTAGATTTGTTATTAAATATAAATCAATTGAGGATATCAAGAGCATTAGGTAGAGATTTCTTCATATTGGAAAAACATAACCGCAATAATTATTTCTATATTCAGCGATAGTCTAATAACCCGCGGCAGTGTTCCAGGGATAAAATAAATAAGCGGGATAGTGAATTGTCTTGTAGCTGAAATCGCATCTTAAGATCCAGATATCACCTCTTATATTTGCAGAATTCAGAAAATAATCTTATACTTGCGCAATGAACCTGTGAAATACATTTATGTTGTCTACCAGAAGGCTAAATTTAGATGTTCAAAAGAGTCAGTATGTGCCATGTATCTGTTCATAGAAATGGCAAAATGACTCATAATGCCTAGTTAGGGTGAGGTATAAGGGCAATGCTTTCGTCACCATAAGAAGGAATATTACTTTCCAATCATGCTGCGTGATTCTCTGTTTTATGTCCCGGTATTCTGAGCAACAACTACCTCAAAGCATAATGGCAAGTTTGTTGTTTAAAAACTAAGAGGACTTCTCATAAGCCAGGTCTTTCCGCTAGTTTTCACGTCATTTGTCTAAGGGTTAGTCTTAACCTAGCTGGAGAATTATTCGAGAGACCAAGCACTTCATTCACAGTTTTTCCATATCTCAGGGCCACAATGTTGTAAATCAGTGCGCTAGTATTTGCCGATTTCACTTCTGTTTGTATTGATTCAAATGGTATTATACATTCATTTTGTGAATGAGCAGTTCATTAGTGCAAACATTTCTGTAAACTGTGAACGTGTGCATGCTTAACTTTCCACCATTTACTTTCGATTTGATGTCATGAGTAAAACATACAAACTGAAAACGCCATTCAGCGTGAAGCATGCTGTATGTGTATATGTAGTATTTCATAATAAAATAACCATTCCGTCTGGTTGTCAGTGACTGAATGTTTTAAAGGGTTAGTTCACCCAAAATGAAAATTCTGTCATTAATTACTCACCCTCATGTCGTTCCAAACCCGTAAGACCTTCGTTCATCTTCGGAACCCAAATTAAGATATTTTTGATGGAATCTGAGAGCTATTTGACTCTCCCGTAGACAGCAACGCAACTGTAATATTCCCAGGTCCAGAAATGTAGTAAGGACATCGGTAAAACAGTCCATGTGACATCAGTGGCTCAACTTCAATTTTGCGAAGCTACGAGAATACTTTGTGCGCAAAGAGAAAAAAAAAAAGACTTTATTCAACAATTCTTCTCCCCCGAGTTACCGTCTTCCGCCATTTTAGAGAGTATCACAACGCATACGCACGCTTTCCCTTAAGCGTAAACAACGCAGATTACATTCGTGCACGCACTTTCCCCCCGAACGTAAACAACGTTGATTACGTCGAATACGTTCTTGTATACTCTCCAAAATGGTGAAAGACGTAACTCGGTGGAGAAGAATTGTCGAATAAATTGTTATTTTTGTTTTCTTTGCGCACAAAAAGTATTCTCGTAGCTTCGCAAAATTGAAGTTGAGCCACTGATGTCACATGGACTGTTTTACCGATGTCCTTACTACGTTTCTGGACCTGGGAACATTACAGTTGCGTTGCTGTCTATGGAGGGTAAGAGGGCTCTCCGATTTCATCAAAAATATCTTAATTTGTGTTCCGAAGATGAACGAAGATCTTATGGGTTTGGAACGACATGAGGGTGAGTAATTAATGACAGAATTTTCATTTTTGGGTGAACTATCCCTTTAAACCCTTAAATATTCATCAAAATGTTCCTAACTAAGGTCTTATTTAATAAAGCTGTCAACATCACATTTTATTTCTGCCATGGTTGGTCTTTAAATAAATTCTCCTTTAAACAATTAAATGAAGTTGGTCAAAATAACTTGATTTAATAAAGCTTTCGTTGTGGAGGAGTCCATTTTAGATGACTCACTCCACGTTATTTGCATTCAAGAAAAAGGTGGCAGCAGCCCTGTGACACTTCTGGAACAAAGTCAACAAATGACTCGGACTGAAATAATTAGTTCACAAACGGACAAGGGTCTCTCATCTGCAAATTGTTTTCATTCATGAGTCCCTGATAATTAGCTGTTAAATTATCCTGGATGGCGTCAAAACTTATGTAAGCTACCGTTTATTGGCCTAATTTCTTAGCCTCCTCACTCGGGATTTGGACGCAAATTAAGGCCCGCTTGCTGCGGTTTTGTGGTTTTATTCAGAGCACAGCAAGATGCCGTTACTCCATTAACACCAGACTGTTTCCTCAGGACTCTAGTAAAAGCCCCAGACCCAGACCCAAGTTCCTCCCAAAGAGAAAAACGGAGAGAAAACCATCAGATGATGAGTTCCTGATTAGAAAAAGTAGGTATATTAAAATGATACATAAAATTCATTTAATTCCCAGAGCTAAGATCTTGCACAAATATTCCCTGTGGTGGTAGAATTGCGGGGGGTTTTAAAATAGACAAGCTAGCAGGTTTGGCAACTTGTATTTTAGCATGCACAAACAAATAGAAATAATAAATTGATGGTTCGTGCCTCTGAAACATTATTTCTGTGATGTACAGGCACAGCAGCTCTAGAGGAGGATGCCCAGATACTCAAAGTGATTGAGGCTTACTGCACCGGAGCCAGTCTCCACCAATCCACCACAGGTAGACCTTTGTGTCATATGTACTGTATAACTAAGCTACTGCAATTTTAATAATGGAAAAGTATTGTTAATATAGTTTAATGGTGTGATTAGAAGATTTGATTTGTTTGCACAGCTGTTCGTAAGGAGTGCATCCCCCAGGTCCTGCTTCCAGAAGAAGAGAAGATTATTGTTGAGGAGATCAAGAGCAATGGCCAGACGATCATTGAGGGAAAGTATGTTCTGTTGTCCGATATCGGAATTACTTGAGGATTAGCATTGAGTCCATTTAAGAAAATGCTTATATTTTTTGTTTGTTTGTTTTGTTTTTTTATTAGTGACCTAGAAATCGTCCAGAATTATAAATATTTCTTCTTTTTTATTTTTTATTAGTGACCTAGAAATAGTGCAGAGTCGTAAATATTTCTTCATTTTGCATCTTAATGTTTCTTTTTAACTTTTAACCCTATATTTTTCAATCTCGACTCGGTCTTGACTTTTGATTTCTACTGTATATATACGTTATTTAGTTGAATATTTTTATTTGATTGTCTTGCAGAAGTCTTGTTGATGCTGTTTATGCTCTAAAAGATGAAGTCCATGAATTAAAAAAGGTGAGATTCTGCATTATTGTAAACTTTGTTGGCATTATAGCGTAATCTACGGATGCCGTGTGTTTGTGAATGCAGGAGAATAAATGGATGAAGCAGTGTCTGGAAGAGGAACAGAAGTCCCGTAAGGAGCTAGAGCGTATAGTTAGAAAGATGGCCAAGCAAAAGAATGACTGTTCCTGGGATGAAGGAGGTCACTAAAGAACACTCTGGACACTCGCCCGTTTCCCCTCACCAGCTGCATGTATGTGTTTCTGTGTCTGTGTGTCCTCACAAATGTGTTTTTCCATCACATTACACACTGCACGTTGTTTTTGGAAAGTCACCATGCTGGGGATTTTCAGCCATTTCTCATCAAATGTTTTTTTTGGACAAGATGCGATGAGAATATCAACTCTGTGTTTAGTGACTGTGTTTTTCTCGCCACACTGAAGAATATCACTGTGCGGTTTGCTTCACGCTCCTGTGGTGTGCCATTCTGAGAACAAAACGCCAACTGTTCTGGAAGACCAAGTGAACTTCTTAAGTATTTTGTGATTTGGAAAACTTCAGATAACTCTCCATTTTTCGTTCCGGTTCACTCAAGCACTCCAAGAAGAAGCATCACAGAAAAGATGGTGGAATCTCTTGTTTTTCGAACTGAACAAATATCTGCCTCACTTTATGACTGTTACTGGTCATGGACAAAAGAAATTCGATGACAGTCATTCAGCCCATGAACAGCATTCCGACTCAAGCCACTATTGCACAAGTGAAAATATTCTGTTAATGGCGTAAGAGAAGATATTTGTGGTTGAAAATTGCAGGACTCCACCGTATCCACAAGTATTGTTCTTTTCAGTCCTATTTCTGCTTTTAAAATGTGAAAACGGTTGCTCGAGGTAGCTTTTAGGTCACAAATGAACAAGATTGAGATTTGTAGTTTGCACCTGATTGACACGAGATGCCCTATTTGCCATCTTGAAATGAGTTTGGTTCTTCTTTTTAGTTTGAGTTTATTCCAAATATGTGACTCACGTCAGCATGGGTACACAGTATTTCTAAAACAGCCATTATGTTACATAATCATGCTTCTGATAATCATCACTAGTTTAAAGCTATCAGGGATATAGTTGTCAGAAATAGTCAAGTTTATAATACTATACTAATACGATACATCATATAATGTATACAGTATAAATATGTATATATCATAGATGTTATGGCAAAAGGAACCATTTAAACTTTTTTTAATGGTAACAGAAATTCATTAGGAAATTTTATCCTCCTTTTTCAGAGGCTTGAAACTATTTCATATGATCTTAAACCAAAAAAAAAAAATCCAGTATGTTTGTGGGTTTGGTACTAGGAGCCCTTTTAGGACTCGAAAACCAAGTGTACGTAGAAGCATACAGTACTTTAGGCACTGATATTGTTCCTCACTTACCATATCTTGGAGGCTCATATTGGAGTGAGAAACAAATTTTGTTGATTTTATTTTATTTTTTTCCTCAGCAAACTGCTCCCCATCAGCAATAGAGCATAGGGTAGCACCATATTTAATTTTTGACAGGAATGAAATCGAGGCTGTGAGGGATAGAAGTACAGTGCATTCAGTGGATTGTACTGTAGTTTAACAACATACCGATTGTTCAGCTGACAAAACATCTTTCTAAAGAAACTTTCTGTGTGATCTAAGACCTTTATACAGTGGATGCCATGGTAAAGACTGTACAGCTATCACTCACAGCCTCGTTTTCATTCACATTGAATTCAATATGGCATGTAACTTGACTAAAGTCTGTTGCACTGAAGGTGCATTTTCTTACTCATTTGTACTCTGCGTGGCATTCGTGGTTCATATTTTCTTCTTGAACACTTGCCATTTTAACGGTAACAAGTTATATCAAATGAATAAGTCATTACACAGACAGTTACACAATGACACTGTGTCTGGAGTACTAAATCTTTCTTTCTTTACTAATCATTACCGATCATAACCGTGACTAATCTTTTCATTCGCTGTGGATCGGAGATGTGATCTCTATCTTAAGCAGTGAAGACATGCATGCAAAGAGCTGTAAAGATGAGCAAAACTTGGGTGGGGATTTTTAAAAAATCTTTTTAAACCCACCAGCAGACACCTCCGGAGCATTGCTGTGGCAATTCAATGCAATATGCAACTGGTTTGTTCTTACAATTGCTGTGCAAGAGCCAGTTTTTCTCTTGGAAGGAGTATACTGTATAATATATTCTTCCGATTAGGCAATAAGATGTGCTCTGAGGTACACAAATATAAGTCTGTTACTGTGGTACTGTGTGTAAATCTGTTTCTTGTTTGTGCGTGTTTGTTTTTCCAGCAATTAACCTTGCATGCCATGTGTTACACAGCCTTAAATATTATTTTAAAGTGTTAACCCTGATTGTATTATTGTTGTTGTTGTTGTTGTTATGGAAACTCTTGAAATTTTAAAACATCGGTCTAAAATGTTGACATCTACGGTGGTAAATGTGATATTTCTGATGGTCTGTTTATGTGTGTTATTTGGAAGAGACTGATTTGATCAGTAGGTTATGCAAGTATGTATAGTACCACGTGGAAAAATGCTATTTGCTATAGGTGGCTACTGATCTCACTGAAAGGAAATTCACTTGTTTTCCTCCTAATGAATAGCATTCATCCTAAAAATGAATAGCATTTTCAGGTGATCATAAGGGTTGAAGAATGTGTACATCAGTTTCCTCTTAAAAGTGCCCATGTCTGCAGAACACAAGTTAAGTTTTATTTATACACACACACACACACACACACACACAGTATATATATATATAATTTGTTGTTTTTTCCCTAGTGCTTGTGTTTTTATTTTTTCCTCATTCCAATAAGGAATAAATTGTTTTAATAAAATAACATCATGTTAATAAGTTATACGTTTGATTTTATTTTGATCATAGTTACACATACAAGGAAATTCCACCTTGTGAAATACGAAGGTAGTATGTGTGAAGTATTTTTGATCTGGTGTTTTTTATATATATATATATATATATATATATATGTGAATGGAGAGGTAATTGATAGATAGGTATAAAGAACAGTTGTTGTACTGTTCTTAAAAAGTACTTTAAATAAGAATCAACCATCAATTATAATTGTTATTCTAAAATAAATATCTGAAATTCCACCTTGTTGTGAAATACAGAGGTAATTAAAATGATGTATTTTCAATATGGTGTGTTAGTTTTTAATGCGTGAATGGAGTAAATGTACAGGCTAGAGTGAGTGTAGTAGGCTGACAACTTCCTGTAAGCAGAGGCATCCGCGTGGCTCAAACAAGCACGCGTTTGTCACCTAAAACTCACTGTTTCCATGGAGGGGGATGGAATGCTGTAAAATAGGCACAGCAGTAGTCCGTTCAGGGTCGTGTTAGAAAATTGAAGTTAAAAACAGAACTGGTAGGCTTATGCGTCTTTCTCTTCGACCTCTTCCTACACCGTAGTTTCAAGACTTTAAGAATAGAGCTTCTCACAACCTCAATCTTAAAATAAATATCTTTTTATTAGGTCAATAGTTTATTATTATTGTTATTATAAAAAGAAGAGCAAACCATAACCAGGAAAACTACAGTAAATAAATAATTTCATACAAACAGTAGCGGTTTGAAAACATTTGTGGTATTCTTATCAGGTTCTATTTGCAATGAACTATATAATTGAAAGGATGTTCCCCCATTCAGAAGATTTCAGTGACTTCCTCGTTTGTCCTGAACTTGAATTGTGGTTTGACGTCAAGGAGAAAATGTGGTGCAGTGACTTTCCCTGGAGCTGATCTTTTTCAGATGCCATGCACGTGACTGTATAATTATCCGTTTAATTATAGTGCCTTGATCCAGTCAATCCCTGACCATCTCGTATCATCCATCTTCCCCTTCTCCCGCATTTCAGTTCCAGAGTGTTCTTTACCGCAATTTGAATAATCCAAAACTGCAGGAGTCCCGGTTCACCAAGGATGTGTTTGCAACTGTAACATAGAGCTGTTGGTCTTTCTCTAGGCGGAATACCCCTGCCAGAGAGGCTGTACACAAATTTGATGCGTTTGGGTCCAAACTGCAAAAAGACTTGAGTAGCTCCTTGACTTCCTGTTTCTTGGGTTCTATGCTCCTTATGGATTGCTTTAATCCAAAAGAAGTAGAATGTTTGGAGAAGGTGACTTGGGAATAGATGAAATAGATTCCGGGATATCGAATGGTCAACTTGTCCCGTTTGGTGCTAAGCCGTACGTCCTGTAGCAGCGACTGCTCTTTATCCCAAAGAAGACTGTTTGACTTCAAGAAGTCCGAATTCTTATCTGGTGGCATTAAAACAAGGAGAACCTCATTATCACCATACAATGGCTGGGCTTTAACTTTAATTACATGATTGGATTTAATACTAAATGAATGATTCTAATACATTCTATTACATTCACCTTTATGTTCGCTCAGAGCAGTCATGTGTGCAGCTGGTCCAATGAAGTGTGGCCCTCCAGTTAACTTAGACACTGCAGGATAATTACACAACAACAGTAAGGATACAATAAAAATTAAAGGGTTACGGGAAGGTTACAAAAATAGTGCATCATAATTAATAGGACACCAAATTGCTTGCTAAATATTCAAAGCTAATTTTTTTACACCAACATGCTAACTTGAAAAAATCAAACCGTCAGTATTCAACAGTCCATTGTGCTGTATGTTTTAGATACTGTTAATAAGGTTGCCAGGTCAGCAGTACTTACATTTTTCATTTGCTTGCGAAACCTTTGGGAAGAATTAAAAGTATATTAATGAGTTGTACACAATATTTTTCATATAATGTTTATGTTGTACGATTCACATCTAGTAGTGCCAAAATATTCTAAGCATGACTTTTGAATGTTTGAAATAAACCTATACCTTTGCCATGACAGTTTTATATTTTTCCATCAGTTTGCCACATTCTGTCATTGAGTCTTCTCCCATACTGCTATCCGCACAGTCCTGTAGTCTCTGTAGGCTTGTCATGTCTTCATAATAACTGCCCTGGAGCAGCTGAAGATGAAGGAAAAGACATTTATGAATGTGTTTCCCTTAATGCTTAAAGAATTGATAGTAAATATATACAGAGCTTTTAAAAATCTGAACCATCCGCGTGGCTCAAACAAGCACGCGTTTGTCACCTAAAACTCACTGTTTCCATGGAGGGGGATGGAATGCTGTAAAATAGGCACAGCAGTAGTCCGTTCAGGGTCGTGTTAGAAAATTGAAGTTAAAAACAGAACTGGTAGGCTTATGCGTCTTTCTCTTCGACCTCTTCCTACACCGTAGTTTCAAGACTTTAAGAATAGAGCTTCTCACAACCTCAATCTACTATATTAGGAAACACTTGCACAACTCATCGCCAATTAGAAACATTGGTAATAATATTAAAAATACTTAATGGAGGACTAGGGGAATAGTGTAATAGTGGGGAAATAAACGTTTTTGGCCCTCTTATTCAAAGTTACTTATATATATTAATATATAACCCACGTAATGTATATTAATATTGGTGTGTTTATATATATTTGTATGAATGTGTGTGTGAGTGTGTGTGTAAAAGACATTTATGAATGTGTTTCCCTTAATGCTTAAAGAATTGATAGTAAATATATACAGAGCTTTTAAAAATCTGATCAAAGAGAACCCGGAGTGTGAATCATCCAACCTTTCACGTACAATAGGGCAATGAAAATCAAAAAAGGTTTTATAAATGTACACAACGCTGTCTGTCAAAGTTTATTTCACACAGCGCTACAAGTACAATTACTTGTTGATGTTACCGTGAATGTATATTAAAAATATAGGGCCCACTTTATATTAGGTGTCTTTAAATACTTTTTTTACTTCTGAAATTACAGATGTAGGCCTAATTACAGGACTGTATTTTCAAATATAAGTACAATGTAAAAACATGTAGGTACACAATAAGTGCATTATCAAATGATTCATTTAAATGTAAGTACATAGCAGTTAAGGACACAATATAAAGTGGGTCCAAAATATATCATTTATATATGTTATAAACATTGTCATATATTTGTGGTTTGTACATCTTTAATAAGCTTAATAATAACCTGACAGTATGTGTTTTGCTTCATCAACATAATGCCTGAAACTGATCACAATGGAAAGCGCTTGAATGCACTGTTGCTATAGTTACCCTTCTGGTGAACTCGACTTGCGTTTGCGCATCTGTTTAGTGAAATATGCACTCTAACTTGCACTTTATTATTACTGAAACATTTGAAATCCCTACTGAAACTAACACTTCGTTGATTCGTATATCAATATGTCTGCTTGATTCGCTGATATACTTAACCTATGAGTTGTACATAATCTATTTTAAACTATATGTGTTTGCCAAAAAATGGCCTAAATGTATAGATTTAAAAATCTTTTTGCTGATTTAAAAACTTAAGTTGTTCTCGTTTTTTTTTTTTATCCCCCCCAATTTGATTCTAATGATGCTTTAATTATCAATCATGCTTACTATGCAGGGATAATGCATATTGTCATTGAGTCACTCCTTTGGCATATAACTCATAGAGTGAGATTGCATAATTTGTTGGGTAGTTTGGTTTTAACTTCCTCTTGAGACAGAAATGCTGGTTTTTGTTGCCTTTGTTTCTTTGATGCACAGCACGCTGCCTTGCTCATAAAACCACACAACCCAGGAAACACACCAGTGAGATCAGGCCTCGATGTCTATTAAGTTGAACTTTTTTTGTACATTCTGAGACAAAATAACCATTTGCATTTCATCTCAAGTTACATTATATATATATATATATATATATATATATATACACACACACACA
>NW_015639782.1:2122679-2125576 GCF_001515625.1 Sinocyclocheilus rhinocerous | reverse complement strand
TATATATATACACACACACACACACACACACACATATATATATATATATATATAAAATACATTTTTTCTTGAGTGAATGAGCTAAACTTTCAAATGTATTTGTAAACTTGATACAGAGACACTTTATGCATTTTCTCTAAAATAAATTTTAACCTGATGAAGGCACTTTTTACATAATTTCTACCACAAAACGCATTATGAATTATTGCTACAAAATATTCTAAGTTACATATTGAAAAAAGCATCATAAGCAAAACCATTAAATAATCTGCAATTTAAAAGTCTGTTCACTTCTATTAGAATAATAAATAACTTAAATAATACACACAAACACACATATATAATAATTTTTTTCTTGAGTGAATGAGCAAAACCTTCAGATGTATTTATACATTGCTTCTACCACAAAACGCATTGTCAATTATTGACTATCTACAAAATGTTCTAAGTTACATATTGAAAAAAAGCAAAATAAGCAAAATGACTGTGATATATGTTACCATAAAATAATCTGCCATTTAAAAGTCTGTTAACTTCTATTAGAATTATAAATACCTTAATATACACGGTCACACACACACACACATATATATATATATATATGTGTGTGTGTGTGAAGACATTTAAAATTGTATGAACTTAACCTTATATTTCACATATTTTCTTTTTTTTTTTTTTTTACACCCATGTAACCTGCAGTAGATACAAACGTGAACGCCAAGAGCCACCAAGAGAAGAGCAGTTCATACCATGTTGAGTTTCTGGAACAGGCAGAGGAAGCCTCCGAAGGTCAGAATCATTAACAGCAGTAGCATCACTGACAAAAACTTGACTAAAGGTGAGTTGCCCGCTGGCTGACGTTTGCTGTATCCTGCCCGTGGAGGCACCGGTGGGGGATTGTAGCTACTGTGAAAGGTGTTTATCATGATGAAGAGAGGACGAGTTGACAAGAGAAGAGACGTGTACTCCAGTGGCACCCATGCAGTTCTGAAGAGCTGCTCTCAACGCAAGCTGCTCTAAACTTCCTGAAAGATGTCACCTTTTCAGATCGGCTGAGACTTACGCCATACGTGTTTGTGCGCAATTTGGCGTAAATAAGCATGCATTCTCATACCAAGTACTAGAAAGGTCTGATTCCATGAGGTCACACATTTTTTTTGCACAAAGGTCACCGTCTTTGCAGATTCTAAATCTGCAGTTTAAATGTTCTGTTTTCTGCCTTTAACAGATTTTGTGAATAAGTATTTGTAAAGATTTTTTAAAATGAACATATCAAAACTTCACAAAGTCACAAAATGTATGAATAGCATTGCATTAGATAAAAATAGCAAACCAAGTGGCATCTTTACAAACAAATAATGTTAGATCTTTTCTCAGAAATAACTTTTCGGAGCAATTTTTGCAATTACATTTAACCAACTGATTCCAAAGTGATTTTTAATGAATGTAAGAAGACGTTCCTCCTCAAGTTCACACAGGTGTCCTATCAGAGGAACCATAGTTCATCACATTGACTATGAACATGATCCGCTAATATTTGACAAACACAAAATGTCCAAATACTTTTTGTCTTTATTTAGTCAAATGCAATGATATGTATACATTTTTAAGCTTGACTTAAGTGTCCAAATACTTTGGGGCTTCTTTATTTTTATTTTTGGAGAGTACTCACAGCCGTGAGTATAAACATAGGAGAAACACATATGAAACCTGTTATTTATGAGCCATAACTATTTTCGTTTGATAATCAAGGTCGATAAGTTACTAGTTTACCACATCTATAAAAGATCCTCGAAAATATATGAAAGACATGCTTTTCATTTTGGCTTTTGGCTTATACATAGCTGCCAAATTTTGACCTCATTTTAACCACCAACCGGTGGTCTCTGCTACAGTAGGCTACCTATTCTCATAACTCCACTTGATCATTCCTGACATCTGTTTAAAGCATACATTGCTGTAGCTGTAAATGAGTGAGCATCTCTGTATAGGTTTATAGTATGTGTAAGAGTTTGTTAAACATTTTCTCTTTTAATTGTTGGACCTTCAATGCCACCTTAATGTTGGTCATAAACTATGCTTTACATAAAAACAAAAACGTTTATCATTCAAATGTAGACTGTCGACAATAGAAAATGCTGATTATCTAGTATCGATCAATTTTTTTGCAAAAGAAAAACACACAACAGGTTTCACACGAGCTGCAGCGTCTAACCTCAGTTCCACTCCCACTGATTTTTTTCAGTCCCTCTGCCAGGGCTCACATTTTCCGAAGTCATCAGTATTATTTCAAACGCATACTTTATAGATTAGAAAATTATCTTCACCCACAAGGCATGAAAGGACACAGCTGGGACCTGTCATCAGACCTTTATTATTAAAGGGGTCATATTTAATATTTTGCTAAAAATAACATTATTTTGTGTATTTGGTGTAATGAAATGTGTTTATGCGGTTTAAGGTTAAAAAAAAAACATTATTTTCCACATACTGTACATTATTGTTTCTCCTCTATGCCCCGCCTTTCTGAAACGCTCGATTTTTACAAAGCTCATCGTTCTGAAAAGTGAGGTGTGCTCTGATTGGTCAGCTATCCAGTGCGTTGTGATTGGCCGAATACCTCAAGCGTGTGACAGAAATGTTACGCCCCTTACCATATTGTGATGCCCTGTCCGGCCGGAGCGACGAGACAAAAACATTAAAACCCATTGTGGGGACATAATTACAGATTATAATGACATATACTGTATTTTTACGCATTGCGTTGCGTATCGCGCTGCGTAAACATAAAACCATGTCTGCATTTGTGATCGGACAAACAACAAGCCCTACTTTACACTTCCCAAAAAACTCGCTTTAAATATATAAAATATAAAAACTCTTTAAATATAAAAAAC
>NW_015639782.1:2113343-2122148 GCF_001515625.1 Sinocyclocheilus rhinocerous | reverse complement strand
ATCCATAAAATGTGCTGCACACATCTGAATATTTGGGTTGAACTGTTCTGGAACAGTGTTGTAAATATAACTTAACCACTGATTTCTAGTCGTGTCCTCTTTTGGAAGGCCAAACAAAGTAGTTTCGCGTTCACAACGAAACAAACAGCGTCACACACGGCGGGCTAGAGTGAGCAGCGTGGCCGGCGGATAAAGAATATCTCTTTGGATTTGAGACTTTAGTCTTTGCAACTTTACAGATCTTCTTTATGCACCAAGAGCTTGTAATACTCCAAAGAGAAAGGAAAAATTTAAATCGCATCATATGACCCCTTTAACTGAAACATCAGAAATAATATAAAAAGTGCTTTCTGTGTAGTGTGAATGGATGTGGGTGGAAGTGAATATATGTTTCAGTGTTTTGAATATGCAGTGCTCATGAGTAAAGTGAGATCATTTACAGTGAAAAATATTGACACATCACGTAAATGTGTCACAAATGAAAGCTACACAAGGCTTGATAAAACTGCAATTCTAGATCTACTTATAGATACCCCTTAAAAATCAAGGCTTTATTAGTTATAGTACAGTAGTACAGTAGGTAATATACTGATAATCATGATGCTGTTGCTTTATGTCATTTTGAATATATCTACCTTATTTTTTTATGAGTATAAAAGCTATTGTATGAGACTTCCCATTCATTAGCCACTGTAAATGACTAGAAGAATAACAAAGTGCAGTAAATGGTAAAACTAGCTACAAACCAGTGTTTATAATTATGAGAATAGGCCTACAATAATATGGTAAGAAATACCAGTTTGCAATATCAAGCAGCATTTTAGCAATTTAGGACCTTATACAGTATTTACTGTTTGTCTGATACTGTGAAACTTACTTTATTAGTAAATATTAGTCTAATATGAAAAAAATACCACATTAAAAACTCTAAAATCATTATTGGGAGAAAGAATTCAACACATACAAAGTAAACTTTGCATTCACTGCTTCTTTTTTCCAGGGATGGGAAGAATGACTTCGTAAAGCACATATGACTCACTACGTGTTCTGTGCATGTTGGTGAAAAGATTAGAGACTGTGGGCCTATGGAACTGACTATGAGAACGGCACATATTAAAATGTTCACATTTTCTGGAAAATGTGCAAATGATGCAGGATTGAAGCCCCAAAATACTCTAGCTGGAATAATGACGTAATTACATGTCTTTGTGTTATAACATGACTCACAATTATACATTTTATACAGTTTTGTAAAGCTTAATAAAAATGTTACTTGATATGATAACATTTAAGTAAAACATGGAGATATCAATCAAGCAGTGGAATTTAATATTCCACTTTCACTAACTAACATGCCACTAACAAAGATCAATAATAATTTATGCACTCAAAAAAAATCTGCCACAAGCAGCATATGGATATCGACTGAACTTTGCCCAGTTCTGTTATATGTGATTAAACATCAGTGGGTCTCACTGTAGTATGGCATGGGCAGTGGCTCCTACTGTTGGAGACAAGCGTAAGTACACACACTACATACAGCACTGACAGTCTGACACTTACACTAACTGCTTCACTGCACTATTAGCAATGTGTTGTCTTCATTCAGAAGTTCATTATATAATCAGCATTTGTGTACAATCAGTGTAGTATGTTCTTACATATATTTAAAAATACATTCTTATGTTCTAAAGCATTAATTAAACTGACAGTGCACATTAATTTCAAGCCATAGGTCAGGGTGTGTAGTGGACTACTAAGGCCAGAGTGTGCTGCTCTTTTTTCTGAGGGCCCTTGATGGTGCGATGCCATGAGGGCCCGTCACAGGGTTTGAGTGCATGAGGATCTTCTTTGCTGCTTTGCTGAGGATTTTGGATGTTAATAGATGGTTCTCCTTGACACTTCAGAAATGCTAAGAAACACCTGTAGAACTGAAAGAAAAAAAGTCTGTTCATTTCACTAATGTACAACTTTTAGGGGTAGAGAAGATACAATGTTGTCCTTTTAGGGGACGAGCTGATGTACCTGTGAGTATACTTACCTTGTCCGTGTTCCGCTCTGGCTCGCGGACAATGCACAACATAAATCTTTGTGTCTGCACAGACTTGTGCGTGGACAACCATGCATGTGAGCAATTTGAGCTCTCAAAAACAAGGGACCACTAGGTATTGCACACGTGTCCTACACATTCATCTGCACTCATGGTCAATACAGAATTTTCTGTAGGGTCTGTACACTCAACTTTACACTAGATGGAGTGGAACATGGAAAATGAAGAATATCTGAGCCTTAAAGGTAACATTTTTTGCACCTTTTTTTCTGACAGTGTAAAGATACACTAATTTATAACTATAACTAAAAATTCAGAATTCATTCCATTCAGTCTGTGGACTAACCTGGTTGTTGAAAAGCACACATATGACCGGGTTGACCACAGTGCTGCTCTTGGCCAGGACTGATGGCACCACGCTGGTTATGGGAGTGATCAGTCCCCTCCTGCCAAAGGTGGCCAGCAGGGCCACCACCCCGTAAGGCATCCAGCACAGCAGATAGCAGGATACCATCGTGACAATCATCAAAAGGATGTGGTTCTCTCTCCTCTGTGCACTCAGCAGGTTGATTTTAGTTACCTGAGCCAAAAAAAATTGAGCACTTAATGCATATGTATTTTGATTAGTCCACAAACATGACATCTAATCTCCAATGTATTTTCATTTTGATGTAGAAGTAGGCCTTTTCAAGCATCTAAATCAAGCTAAAAGCCTCCATCTTGCTGCAGAGAACATGGACTATCCAACAGTTCATGATGTCAACATGCTTAGTATGAATTGGCTTGCCATGTGTGTAAGCTGTTTGCAAATCAAAGGAAGACTGGCAGATGGCTCCTTTATGTGTCAAATGATGGGAGTCGTGACTTCTACCCTCTGGAGTCTGTTAACCTTCCTTATCCCCTTCCCATCATGAAGTAATCTCTCTGTATAAAGATCTCCTGCCAGCCAGGCACAGAATGTGAACTTCCAATCAGCGGTGGCGGCAAATGAGAGCTGATCAGTGAAGCTGAGTTCCCTGCACAGGCTCATGTCATCATTCACACCTTTTACATGCTCCATTTGTCCCAAACAAGAGGATTGTGATTGTATTGGCAGCTCCAGCTTGGCTAAGTGTTTTCTCACCTGTGTAATCCTCTGGAATGGTCCTTCAGCAATTTGAAGGACCAATGTCACACTGACAAGAAATATGAATTTGAAGCAACATAAACAAAACATCTTTGAGTCTGCAAATGGTTTAATATACACAAAAGTGTTCTCCATTCATAAACACCACCAAAAGTGCTTGTTAATTGTATCTGAATGCATTTTCATTCAGCTTTCCATTGAATAGTGTAATGGAAATCAATTTCATACCACATGTCTGGAATGGCTCTTTTTTACGAATGCAATTACTTTTTCAGACATGTCATTGCCTGATTTTCACAGTCCTCTCTTCTTGTAATTCCCCTTTTTGAATCCCATCAGAATCCCATGTTTGTGTTTCTAAGAAAAGCCTGAGGGCTGTAGTGACTGGCCCACTCATACGTGTAATGGAAGCAGCTCTTTCCATTTGTCAGATACACAATGCGGCGCCTGCTACTGAACAGAGTGTATTCCTGGAGGAAATAAATTTGTTACATAACAGTTTGTCACCAATAGTAACAGGCTCCTCATTCTAAAAATACCTCAGATGGTGATTCATTCATAGAATTGCTCTGGCGAGGCTCGCTACCTTACTACCTGCTGGAAATGCTCATTACGTATTCCTTCACACAGTGATGTGTTTATGAAATCTGCCTCAGGCTGATGAGTGACAAAAACCTTAAGCCTTCTTCACCCTGAACACTGTCTAACCTGACGCCCCAAAGTACTTTGATCTTATTCCCTTAGCTGGACAAATCAATATCAAATGGATAAATAAAGAATCCAAGAGCGCAGGACCTGTTATCTGTAGCTTGCCGGGGTTGAAATGTTAATTGGACCCAGATTTCTGGGTATAACAGCTATATTTCCTCAGAAAGGACATTAACATGGTGAGGGGAGACTGTAGTCAGCCACTGGTGTTATACAACAGCACTGGGACCTTTCACTGTTTGTATCACTCTGTTCGCCGATGTTTTTGTATTCGAGTCAGTCTGTGCATTAGTGATCAGAATTTTAGAGTGGCAGATCTCCAGGTTACATTGTTGCACCAGTAAGTGGCAGCAAGTATCTTTGTGAGTCACTGAATCATTCATTCAACCAATCTGTTCAAAAACATTGATTCATTCATGAATGAAACAAGTAACTTGCCTACTGCTCTTAGGCTGCATCTGATTATGCATACCTCCCTACCTATAATAGGCGAAAAACAGTATGTTAAAAGGGTAATATGTTTGAATTCACAACAGTAGGTGAAAAGTAGGCTACCCGCCGGACTTACTGCTTCCAGCAAGATTCAGAATTTCTGTGTTTCTCTATGCAGTCTTGCTATTTCTGCCCTAGAATGATATGGTAAAAATAGTCAGAGCACTAAGAGTAGTATGCTAGTATGAAACAACTGTCTTTATGAGTAAGTCATTGAATCATTCATCATTTACTGTTCGATGATGGAGCCTTGTGAATCAACAATATGACAATCGAACCCCAAAGAACCTTGTGAACAGTTCTTAAAATAATCGTTTTTCTTAGTTTAAATAACATTTTAATGCACTAAAGATACTTTTTCCCACTATAAAGAACTTTTTAGTGCAATGGAAAGGTTCCATGGACGTTAAAGGTTCTTCATGGAACCATAAATGCCAATGGTAAGGAACCTTAGACTACGCACAGTCAGTTTTTGGGATTGACAACCACATTTTCATTACAGGTGTGAGTGTCGAAATGTCCCGTTCACACAGCAGCTTACAGTTGTGTTTAGAATACTGTCTGTATGAACGTGCAACGGGAGTCAAGCCCGTAGGCTATTCCTTACCAGTAACCATAGCCACAGTGACCAAAGTAAAATCAAAGATGGCGACGTCCATAAAGCTGAAAGTCTTATCACTTTCTGACACGACAAGATCCAATCGAGCCGCGAGTTCTTTCGTCAAATCTTCATTAACCGACAGCAGCTTTTATATTTTGGTGGAGAGCGGAGCATTTGAATCGCGCGAAAAACACAAAACTGACGGGAGCGGCTCCGCTCCGGTGGAAAACTGACGGGATCTAAAACTTTCAGATGACACGCACAGCTCATTTCTCCGTCACTGTAAGTTACCGAAAACACGTAACACACGGTAGACGCGCGTTTGTGCGGCTCCCTCTCGCGCTGTATGACGTGACAGACAACTAGGCCTAGTTGTCCAGTCCGGTTCCGTTCACACAGCGCGTGTGTTCCGAGAATGCGGTTGTCACACCCGTAAATGCTGTGTGTGAACGTAACCACATTAAGGACTCAAATACAGGACTGACAACCATATTCTGCTGCTGTGTGAACGTGACCTAATTTTAAGAGTGACAGTGACATCCACAATTTTATGTTTCTCTTCCAATACTACTACATAATGATGGGTTTAAAAATATACAGTGGATTTAATAAATAATAACATATATAACATAATAATGAGTCCTCTTCTCACTCACCCCTTTAATAATGAACAGGATTTTGCCATAGCAGAATATCATGAGCTTGAGGGGTAGAAGCAGACAGAAGATGAACAGGCACATTACACAAGACATGCTGCTGGTTGAGCGCTGATGCCACTGCACTGAGCATGTTGTCCCGGGCCCTTCAGGTCCATAGCTACTCCAGCCCAGGAATGGTGGGAGAGTCCACACCAGCGAATAGAGCCAGGTTCCAGCCACACAGAGCCAGGCCCTGCGGAAGTCAGACACGTCTGCCTTGGTGGGGCGCAGCAGGGCGGCATAACGCTCGTAAGACAGTATGGACAGAGACATTAGAGACACAATTCTTATTTGGGATAAAGAAAACAGATATGGAAAAATAGCGGTCACAAAACAACCAACTTGTGATGTTCTAAATGTTTTTTTATTTTATTGTAATATATGTTAATATTTGTTTGTACTGTATCTATTGCCTGTTTACACTAAGTGCTGTAAAGCGATTACAGCAATTTTGACAACTTTCTGTCACGCAGGGGGAAAATGAAAATAAACCCAAGTTTGACAAAGCAATTCACTGTGAACATCCGGGACAGTCCCTAGAGAGAAGTCTGAGGTTAAGTGCAAAGAATAATTGTTATATAGTTATGCTCTCAACTCAGTTCTGTTCCTGGATCAGTTGAGCAACCCTCAACTGTTATATAAAAACTGCCAAAATTAACTGCAGCGTTGAGGTAGTGTGTTAATGAGACTGCTGTTGCTGTATATTACTAGACAAACTATACTAGACAAAAACTAATGATTAAAAACATAAATTCTAAAATAATCAATGCACAGTATAAACTAACTGAAATAACATATAAAAAATAAAACAAACTAAATTCATTTTAGTAGTCACTGAACACTTAATGCTGAGTCCAAGTACATTTAGAGATCATTAAACTGTTTCCTCTTACTTTTGTGTATTTAAAACTGTATCAACACACGGCTGATACAGTGAGCAGGTATATTTTTACCCTTGATTGTGTAAATGCGGGCACTGCTTCTTTCCTCAAATGAATATTTATTTTAGATTCCTCAACTGATTCCTTAATTATAATTACTATACTAAAACTATAAAGAGTAACAATCAAAAATAATGCTGAAACAAGACTACAATTAAACTGAAATGTAGAATAATGTAATAAAATTTCTGTTATGCAGTCTCAGACTCAAGGTGCTCATTAAGGTACAGAATGTGTTTTCCAGACAAGGTCAAAGGTATGAAGACCTATTAACAACTATCATCCTGTAAACAATGACTTGACACAAGATTATGGAGTTAAAACAAGCCGTTGACAACATATTTATTTCTACAGTTCAATTGTCAGAAATGTGGGTAACCACAGAGAAAAACTGTGAGCCTCATTCTCCTTCAGTGGGTTTGCACTGCAGGTCCACGTTCTGCACAAAAGCACTGCACTCGCAGATCTGCAGGTCCTCTACACAAGAGAAACAGAGGGTGTCACAACACTCCCACTAGAGTAATTAACGGCCTTAAACGGGCTCTTCATTCAAATGTCAGATCACTGGGGGAAGACTGTGACTTCTGAGACAACTCAGATTAAATCAAAGTGATTCTGGCTTCTGCCTGTCTTGAGCATTTGTGGAAAATGTTCATCAGACTGAAAAAAATGGAAGCATATGGTCTAATGTGAACTTGACAAAAACCATGTTGCCTTTAAAAAAATTTATAAAAAATCTGTTACTAAACTTTTACAGCACAAAACAGTAGTCTGCTGTAAGTTCTGTAGTCAAAAATGTGAAGGCACCCAGGTTAGTAAGATATGGCATATTAGGGGTGTGAATCTTCACTGGTTTCACGATTCAATTCGATTACGATTAGCTATCATTTCAACGATTCGATTCAATTCGCTATCACGATGCATCGCATCCTCAATTTTAAATATTACTGCACATGCGGCTACATTTACATATAAATTTTATAGCCATATAAATTTTATTTAGTGCATTTTTATTAAATTATATAAGCAGGCTACTTTTTAAAATAATTACAAATTAATAATAAATTAAAACAACTGTTAAGATTTTAACCAACTAAATATATCTTCAAGCAAACAAGCAAATATAAATAACGGCGAGTGGAAGCACACACTGTCAAGCAATTCGCACATATGCGGGAAAAACCAAGCTCAGAATCGATTCCGAATCGTTGAAGAGAGAATCGCGATGCATCTGAGAATTATTTATTTATAATTATTTATAATATAAGAATTTTTTATTTATTTAATATTTTCTCCCACCCCATAAGATATGTTTTATAGTGTAGCCTACTTAATTAAACAGTGAGAAAACTGTGAGAATTTAAATCAGCTCGAGCATTCTTTCAGATTTTAATGTTAATTCAAATGAAAAAATTCCAAATTCAGAAAATGTTTTCAATGTTCACACCTAAATAAATTTTAAAAAGTAATAAATCACAAATAAATAAGTAAATAAATCACAAATGTATGTGTAAAATATACAGATAGCTAATATATTTTACATTTTTAATGTATTTTTTTAGACAGAGACATGTTTTTTGCTTAACAAGAAAAAATGGGCAATACACAAAAATTTTATATAATTTTTATAACATTGGTACTGCAAAACTATTGTTTCTTTGTGATTGTGGACATACTACAAATATTTAGTTGATTTAATTTAGGCTACTTATTGACCTTACAGCTTGAGAAATCATATGCTATTATGCAATTCATTCAAGCCACCTTTTGCACATCACACCATTCTATGTGATATTTTGACTGTTTTCTGCATATGATATATATTTTTGATTATCGTTGGTTAACTACTTTAACGGCAACATCCTGGAAGATTTATTTTGGTTTGTTGGTTATATTTTTAAGCTTATGTAAGTTTTGGGACATTTTTTTTTTAGAATCAATCTCTGTGCTGTGGAGTGACACACACACATACACAAAAACATTTTTAAATCAAATGCTTGATTAAAATTAGTCAGCAGCATAATTCCTTCAGGACAAAAAAGTCCTCTCCACATTATTTTTACCTTTAAAAAAATCATATAAATTAGTGTTCTAAAAAATCTAGACCATCTGCCAAAAATAAAAAATACATATATATATATATATATATATACATACACACACACACACATATATATATATATATATAT
>NW_015639782.1:2090101-2103982 GCF_001515625.1 Sinocyclocheilus rhinocerous | reverse complement strand
CAGGGGCGTAATTTCCACTGGGGACAGGGGGGACATGTTCCCCCCCACTTTTCAAAATCACGTTTGTGTCCCCCCCACTTTCAAATTCGTTTGTTATGATTTTTTTAACCGCACGCCGTCATCGCCACGGAGGAGCAGGACCGAGCAGGACACCGACGCGCGTGTCAGCGTCCAGGGACGTCGCGTGCACACTCTAAAAATAGCTCACTGAAAGTTCTAATGAGCAGGTATCGCGGTTGCGGCACAGTCAGCGATGAAACGCCAGAAGCAGCAACAGATGACTTTAATGTCTGTCATCATGGATGAAAAGAAAGAAAGAAAGGAGATGTGATTTGGTTGATTCAGTAAATTAGCTCAGGTCAGAATAATCATATTTTCTGTCTACATCTGTTAATGTTAGCCTACGGTGACTGAGCTAACGTTAACATACACTGTTGCTAGGTAACAGACTTTTGTTCGCTAAATATTTAATGTAGAACAGTGGTTCCCAAACTTGGGTAAGGTACGTAAGGCGACAGAGGGGGTACGCAAACAAAATGCTGAGTTTTGCGATGTTTCGTGAACGAATCGTTCGCGAAAATAATACTTCAAAATGTTCATAGTCAAATTTTTGTTTTAATTTTGACACTCTTTGAATCTTTTTCAAATAGTGCTGTAAATCATATATATGTGACCAAAACAGGTGACAACCACACATCGAAAGTAACTGTTTAATGGTTGTGCGGCTGTGAGTTTTGATCCACTCCATAGAGAGTCCATATACGAAACAATCCTTTCAGAATCATATTGCCACCACCTTTGTGATGATTTCCCCTGTGGAGCCCACATGGTTTTATAATGTAGTATGGTTCTCACTAAAATCACATACATAAAACAGCAGCACCTTGTTATGTCATACTCAATGGCTACAAGTTCTGTTATAAGGAAACTGCAGTTACAAGAAGGTTAATAAGGTTAATGTCAGCATTAACGCAAGGACTGCTGGCAGAATCCACGGATACTCGTAGGTCAGTGTTATCAGTTAGCTCACAATAGTTAACAGAAGCTATTTAGTCTCTGCTGTCAGAGAGTATTGTTTTAGAAATGACACATTATCATGGAAATTGGCTCGGCAACACAGTCAACAGAAATAATAATACTATTTCATGATGCCAAAAATGAAATATGTCCTATTTAAAGGTGACACCTCTTTAGGGCAACACTAATTGGGTTGTGAGCTGTGGATTCTCTGAGGTGTCACTGCAGACTATATTAGAATTACAGATGAAGTGTGAGTAAAGAGGAGAGCAGAGGCTTGAATGGAAAGAGTGTCGATAATAAAGTCAAACCGAAATGCCAGAGGAGATGTAAAATACTTCCAATCTACCCATAGATCTCATATCTAAACAAGAAGGAGGGGGCTTTGTAGAAAACGAAGCGTTTGAGAGAGGCGGGGCATAGAGGACCTACAATAATGTACAGTATTTGAAAAATAATGTGGTTTTTTTTACAATAAAGCATGTCAACATATTCTGTTACACCAAATACACAAAATAATGATCTTTAAAAAAGCATCATATGACCCCTTTAATGTTGCTGACCTATGGGAGTCAGTTGTGGTGCCTCCCTGCCATTCACAGCTCCTGCTGTGGCCTCTTGTAAAGTGTCCATTCAATTTTGCTTGCCGTTTTCTGAATTCTGAGAATTTGGACATATTTCCCGTACTGCTTTTTGGATACTAGTAGGGAAGTAGGGAGAAGACCAATCAGAATCAAGTAATACTGTGTAATAATAAAGCATAAAACAGTAAAGATTTCTGCTCAGTAAAAGAATTTAGTCCTCCACTCCCATTGCCATAAAATGTGGAGTGATCGATCATTGTGCTGAATGTTTCTAGCCAGAGGTGAGTCTGAGTGCGGAGTTTAGCCTTGGCTTTGATCATTTTTATTTGGAAAGGGACGTGTGTGCCACCAGATGGGTAACAGCTAAATATAGTGCAAGGACATCAATAATCCTCAAGCGGGGGTGTGGAGATGGCTGTTCCTCCATCTGCGTCCATGAATTGGATTCATGGTGGGGGAGTGGAGTTTGATACCTACATCATAGTGTGAGATTAAGATTGACTCCACACCATGCTGCTGTAATTAATGTATTTTTACAGTGAGATGCAGTGCAATGTTGTTCTCGCCCACTAGGGTGCAGTGTTGTTGTTGTTTTCATTAGCCAGGATGCCACGCTTAAGTCAGAATTAAACCAAGTTTGTTTTAAATACTGTAATATACAAATGAAATGTATTTGAGTAGCACTGAAGAAATGCTGTCATGTGCCATTTATGGAAATACAATACAATACAATAGCATTTATATAATACAATACCAAAGTGATTTTCAACAAGTGGTTTGTGACCTAAAATGTCAATAGCAGAACAATAGCAGGGAAAGACAATGCTAATAATTGTGCATAGTTAAGATAGCAAAATAAATAAGCTTCTCATTTTTGAAAGAGAGGAGAAAACTTCCTTTTGTTGTTGGCATCAAAGACTGTGCATCCAATCAAACTACTGTATTGTCTGGCATTTAAAGCAGCCGAATTGGACAAATGATAGTTGTGTAATGTTCTCTTAAATTATAATAAAGCCCATATAAAACCTCTTTATACTTTTAGGTTTCGTACATTTATACATTTCTTTATGTAATTATGTTTGTAATCATTTTTCAAATCATTTAAAGTTATTTAGACCCAGAGCAGCCTGTCTGAAAATTAAATGCAACAAAAATAGCTTTCAGACAAAAAGTCTATCAGGTGTTTGCTATAAAAAACAACAACAATAAACTCCACCTGACACTCTACAAATAATAATAATAAAGGAAAAACAGATTTAGTGTGTTTCTGTGTGCGTGTAAAACGTCTTTAACCATAGAGCCTGAGGCCAATCTCTTATACAATCTTCTTCTGTGCTTTGGAAGAGCTTGTTTCTGAACAGGTTGGATGTACAGACGCCTCCAGGTGAAGCATTGCAAGGTCCATTAGTCACTTGTTCAGTTAAACAAGAAAGTGATGAAAGACTTCTCTGATCTTCCTTTTAAATCTCAAATAACATTGTTAATACCAATAAAGATCCCTTTTTTCGATCCCTTTTTTTAATGATTCTTAAGCACCAAATCAGCATATTAGAATAAGAAGGATCATGTGTCACTGAAGACTGGAGTACGTGTCACAGGAATACGTTATTTTTACAAATATATTAAAATGGAAAATATATTAAGGTATTTCACAATATTGCTGTTTTTACTGTATTTTTGATCAAATAAATTCAGCTTTAGTAAGCATTGAAGATTTATTTCAAAAATTTCCGAAAATCTTATCAACCCTAAACTTCTGAAAATAGAACTGTACAATTATATAGGTGTAATTAAAATACACTTTAGGGGGGAAAAAAAGTACAAAAGCTGTTACTGGGGTACCTTTTCAAAAAGTACTAAAATGAGGGCATTTACCAGAGTTAAGATTGATATTGCAATTCATCTGATTGCCAAATCCTGGATACTTGGTCCATCCAGACATGAGGTCTTGTTTGGAGGAGGGTAGCACCACTGTGCCCATGTCAGGGTGATCGTTGTGGAGCAAGTTTAACAGAGAATTAGAGTACTGGTGTTCTGCCACCATCAAACCATCAGAGGATACAGCTGAGGGATACATCATGGGGGGCAGAGCGAGACTCAATCCCTGCCTAGAATCCCCTGACCACAGAGCAGCACTGTTTGCAGGGTGATTTGGTGGCATATGATGGTTTGATTGAGACACGCTGCTTGTTCCTTCCCGGAGATGTTCTGGAGGAAACAAGGGCTGAAACCTGGTTTGTGACTGTGCTTCCCATTGACTTGAACCCAGTCCATCTTAGGGGGAAAAACACAGGAATTGTTTAAATTCATTTAACAAATCAAATATTTTGTGTAAAAGCTAAATTTGAGAGGAACAGTTACTTGTTTGAGCAGCTTTACAGTTTCTTTTGATTTTGGAGCGTTCTCCCTTCGGTTTAGCTGCTTGACTCAGAGCACGGGAGAAATGTTCATCCACCATGCTGTTGATGTCTCCTTTGAAGTAAGTGAGAAGGACACTACTTGACTCCTCCTTAGTCTTCTTAGCCACAGGGTTCCCTAGATCCTCCTCCATCACTGATCTAGATACAGCAGAAAGAGTGTGCAATGCATCATTTATTCATCTATCCTGCAGTGTTGATTGTATACATTGTATACATTGATCCTATTTATTGTATACATTGATCATAATGTCATGTCTTCTAATTCTAATGTGAAATTGCCATAACATCCCATCACTTTATGACATTGTTTGCATGGTATTGATGAATGAAAGGATATAGCCATACATCACAGCACAACTTAAATGTTAATGATTAAAATTAATTGCTAGAGTATATATATATATATATATATATTCAAAAGAGTTAAATAAAATACCTATAGTTAATACTAATAATTATGTCCCCTCTCTAAACTACAAACTGTGTTACCGCAAATCACTACGTTCAAACTCTGACAGCATTTGATCGTCTCCAGATTTATAGAATTAAGCATTAACGTTACGCTTATGTTGCAGCTATTTTAAAATGATGAAAAATTGCTCTCATGGAAATAGCCACCGTTTTTACTCACCGTACAAGCCGTGGAATCTCGAGTGTTTAATCAGACGCTGCAACCCGAACAATTACATTGATAAAGGCGAAATATCCGCTGTTGCGCGAGATTTGAACAAGCTGCAGTTAGGTTAGTTAAATCGTTCCTCTTTTAGGAGAAGTTCGACTAAAAGAAACTACTTCACTTTTTGCCCTTAAATGTGGGGCGTTAATCTGTGAACTTTAACCAGTTCGAGTAGAATGTGACTGAACAAGTTTAACTGTCACCTCTGGAAAAAAAGACACTGACAGAGCTAATGTTTTTAGGACGTTTTACTTCATTTGCCCGTTGACATTGTCGTTAACACTGATAATGAATAATCGTTTTATTTGTCATTTATTTCATTATTAATGTCATAATCATTTATCTTAATAAATGTATGGACAGTTAGGACAGGACGCTAGTCTTAGTTTAATACTGATAGTCTGAAGCAAAAATTACTAACCTAGTAATTTGGAAAAAAAGTGCTGTCATTATACAGATGTCTAAAATATAGATATCAGTCACTTGAATGACACCAGTCATAACACATTTAAACAGATGACCTCATTAATTCATCTCTCTGGAAGAAATAAATTATTGAAACTATTTTTATCAATGAAAAAAAAACAAAAAACTTAATGAAGCTTTTCATGATTTTCTGCTGGAAATGTCCAAAGACTCCTTTAACATAAACACAAAAAGAAATACACATTTTATTTGATTGTTTTTCTGCCCTGTGTCGGGAAAACACCATCATGGCTGGTCCCTGAGTTTGAGGTATCAGAGCTCTTCCTTTCGCTGGTAGTCTCTGACTTCATGGACGGTGAGGAGACTTGCAGACCACCTTTCGCTTTGGCCCCCAGTGTCACAGAACGGCTCCAGTCTGGTCAAAATTGATATTTTATTCATTTAACTTTTCAAGGAATAAGCTTGTCTCTAATTGATAGCGTTTGTGTTTGTAAGTGGTGTAGATGGGACACTCTTTACTTGCTAAGTAAATTTTAATCCAGAACACTCCTTTAATATACATTTTTGTGTGGAGCTTGATATGTAGCTTTGTATAATACAGAATAATGATATTATTATAATATAGAATATTTCCTCTTAGGTATATATATTTCTACCATAGGTTATTTAAGTATGAGAACTAATGTATTGTTTAATTAAATGTGCCAAACCTGAATATTCAGTCTGTCTGAATCTTCCACAGCAGAGATGTATCCTCCACTGCTTCCTTACACTGTCTTTCATCAGACAGTAAAACAGGAAGATAAAGAAACCTGAAATACAGCAGAAAGCAAAACAAATCTAAATTCTTTACATTTGCTATGAAGATAACAATACAAAAACAACATTATCTGTTGTTAAACACTAGAATAATGCATTTTTCCTGATGGTCCTATTATAATTACTGTGTCTATCTGCACAGTGATGCATTAGCTAACTTTCTCTCTCTGGCCATAAGCAGCATCCCTTGCTGTTACCTTGAAGACTGTTGAGGAGAGAAAACAGGTACAGCAGGGGTGTTTTGGCCGGGCCCCAAGCGACAAAGGATAGTATCCAGGTGAGTCCCAGCAGGAAGGTGAGACTGGCCACCACTCGCAGGTCATGCAGGAACCCTTTTCGGCTGCTGGAGGGCTTATTGGCCCGCATTTTATGGATCTGTACCAGCACCACGGCAAACACGCAGATGTTACAGACCATGACCAGGGTCACGAAGGAAACCACCGTCACATAAAAGGTCACGTCATTCTTTAACCAGCAACTGAAGAGAATGAAGAGAGTAGTGTAACCATAAAGGCCCATTCACACCAAAAACAAGACACATTTCATTACACCAAATACACAAAATAATGTTCTTTTTAGCAACATCATATGACCCCTTTAATGACAACCATAATGATAAATAAATTAGCGTCCACACCAACAGACGATAACTTTCTGTTTATTCTAATTGCGGCCTTCTGATATGTTCTGCGCATGCTTTAAAAGTTTTTAGCGCTCATCAGCTGGACAGAATTTGCTGTGAGTGATTCCAACGACAATACAGCCTTCAAAACTACTTTAGGTTTGGCAAATTTGTACAATCTCATTCATATGTTTTTGAACGACCTGCTCTTTCCCCACAGAGGGTTAGGGTTTGGGGTGGGGTTAGGAATTTAGGTTTGTGCTTACTTTTGAAATTACTAATTGTACATTTTCCTACAAATCACATTGTATGATTTTGTAAGAAACGTAAAAATACATTTTCTTGTGAGACTGGGTTGCTTGCTCAATGGTTATAGTTATAGTCATTGGTGTGCACCAACTTATGCATTTACAAATGTGTATTTTAAATTCTTTTGCTCATGGCACCTACAATGCAGTGGATTCTTGGAAAAGTGCTCTGGAGAAGCTGGTGCCATATGAATTTATATCAATGGCAAGCACTAAACTTACAACCAGCAGAGGTAAACCTGCAAACAACAGTTCAAGAATCAACAAACACAAACCCTTTTCCTTAAATTTTTTAGTTGTTATGCACAAATATTCTCGTCACATTTAATTTAATCGAAACTACACGGTATAAAATTTTGTGAAGAGAAAAAACTCAAAACTGCCTGTCTCACCCCATCCAAGAGCACAGAATTTGAGGATGTAAGATGGCACATATGAATTAAAGACCTTGACCAAGGCCAGATACATGTTGATTGCACCCAGTCCCATCCAAGTAAAAGTAGCCAGGAAGAAGTAATGTAGAAAGGCTGCTACGGTAATACAGATGGCATTGCTGTTAAAAGAGGCAAGCCAGGAGTTCACCAGGAAGAGCATGTTCAACCCTAGCAAGGCTATGGAGAGGTTAATAAGGATCTTTGAAGGGTAGTCTCGCCTCAGTTTCCTGTGGTAAGAAAACTCATGTAAAAAAGACATCAACATTTATTGACAATTAACATTTATTGACACTACTGAAGATGAATCCTTTTGAGTTGCTCAAGGATGTAAACAAACCAAATGAATCTCTAAGACTGCATTGTTATTCTGGTTTAAGTGGTAGCTTGCAAAAGAGTCTATGAACTCACTCAAAGGCCAAATAGGTCAACAGTGTGACTCCAAGAAAGATTGAGGATATGCCACAGCCCAGGTATGAGATGATAGTCAGAATTCTTTCATCTTTTGCACTTATTGGGGTTTTAGAGATATCCTGGAAGACAGACAGGTTCAGAGAAACATGCATACTGGTTACAGTAATCAAAATCTAGGCATATTTTATGCAAATGTTGTGCACACTGCTACCGTTTGTCATCCATAAATTAACTAATGACCTTTAGTTTCCGAATGTTTTCATAAAAGCTTTACTGTTAATTATTATGTTGCCTTTGGTAAATATAATGTCAGTTATAATTCAGTGACCTTGTGCTATTGCAAGGGGAAATTTAGTTTCACAAAACCATAAAAATGAGGTAAAACTTTGTGTACTTTATAATATTTTTAATGGGCTGTCTACATTTTGGGAAGACAAACTGAACTCACCAGAAGAACTCCAAAATGTGTGAGGTGATTACAGGAACAAGACGTATGAGTGGCATTAGACGTTACTGTCTCACATCCTTTATCATTCCATCCACCTTTCTCATCTATGAGACATAAAAAACAACCACTGAACTTTCACGAGTTTGTGTGCCCATATAATCTTAGCGTAAGTGGTAAACAGATTTGGCTTGCTGTCTGCCATAGAGGGGCTCAGAGAGGATATTCTACTCGAGCTCCGGTGCCCCCTTATAACAAGCAAAATTGTACAAAAAAAGAGGAGAAGGGGAGGAGGAGGGATGCCGAAAGAACTAACAATGGGAAGAGGTAAGATGCTGGTTTTATACCTTGGTATTAATTGGAAGATTAGATGGGCGTACTCCTCCCAAATTTACGTTTAATAGCTTCACATCATGGGGATATTGACCAAAATGCACTTTTACTGTAAATAGGCCTAAATGTTCCATTTGAAAGTGTGTATCACAAAGCTTACTGTTTTTGTTGAAGTCCCAGTAGACACACTTGACAATGCCCCAGTCCTATAGAGAAAAAAGAGAGAGTGGTGAAATTTTACTTTAATGATCAGACTGTAAATCTGTGATAATATCAGGGGTTATCATTGTAGATGAATTACAGCTGCCTCATTTTCGTGAGTAGCTATTCTTAGGAAGGTATTTGTTGACAAAAGATAGCATACATTTGGTGGTAGCTTACATTATTATGGTAACTGTTTACTATCGTTTGTTCCAACCGTTGTATAACGGGGTACTAATGATGTTGAACTGATTTGTAGTTTGTTTTCTGATTTGGTGGCTGATTGTATCCATACAGACCTCTTTGTTTTGGAGATGGCGGAGAGTGACCATCACTGGGATCTCAAGGTTGCTTACTGTGGCATTGGTGACACTGGCAGATACTACATAAGAGTTCAGCGTCATGTTGGCTGTAGGGTCCTAGATGTTAAAAGTTTGCCATTAGAAGTAAATACTGATTGCAAAAATGCTGCATATAAATAGTTAAAAACTGCTAATTCTATAGTTTTGCTGTTCTTTACGTAAACTGACTGGTTTATTAAAATTAGAAAAATACACAAGGAAAATCTGATCACCAGTTCAGTGTGTTACCTCAAATAACTTTTCTGTGCCATAAAAATGAAACTGTACACGAGGTCTGGCTCCATTGTTCGGGAAAAAGCTCTCAATTGTATGAGGTAAGGAAATGAACGCTGCAGTTCCTTTGTCTGGATGCTCTGTAAAGTTCTTGTCATAAAATATCTACAAAAAAGGGAAGAAAACGTTACAGCATACTTTAAAACCCATTAACCATTCAGGTTCACACTTTTTCTCTGTATTGATTGTTCCAGACTGTCAGTCTGTGCATTAGTGGTGGGGATTTTTCTTTTTACCGGTTACATCGATATGCCAGTAGGTGGCGACAGGTGACTATGAATGAGTCATTGAATCATTCACTCAAGCGGTTTGTTTAAAATACTGATTCATTCGCCACTCCTGTGTTGCTTGGAGACATGTGATGGTTGAATCTGCTTTGGCTGTTTCTTTATTTGAGCAAAAATGGACAAACATGATAAAAATACATCTGCTGCATCTTCATAACCAATAGGAACGAATGCGATATAGCCTGACTAATTCAAGTTTCTTATGCAAACGGGCACGTAAGGGTGTACAGTAGGTTTGACATAGAAGTATAAATGAAACGTAAAGCTGTTTTTGCACCAATAGAACCATTGAACATAACAAACAAACATCCTCATCAGCCGATGATCAAACAAACAGATTGACCTATGAATAGCTTACATCTTTAAAATGGTATAGGAAGATATTTTAACACACTGAAAAAATTACATACTTCAGCTTTAATACATACAACAATGCTGGCTCAATATGTTTACATCTTACTTACTTCAAAGTCATTTAGTGGTCAGGGCGAGTATCACACCTGACATGTAAATGGTGCTAAAATAACCACTTGAATCCCGTGATCCACTAACGCACACAAGGACACAGAAACCTTGTGGTCACAATGGTGTGAAAACACATTCGCAAAGGTACTGTGATATTTTAATATCGCACTTCTATTTTTGCAAAGAGTCTAAAGTTTCCATAATGATCTTGGAGTGTTAGATATGCAGTGTTAGATGTCATGCAGTGTTAGATATACAATCTCTCTTTGTCTCTCACCTCAGGGGTGCTATCATTCAGTAAGGAGGAAACCTCGAATGTGAGGCCGTGGAACTGAGAGGTGTCAGGGTTGATCAGTTGAAGTGCTAATGAAGGTGCTGTCATGTTATGAGCATCTCCCTCGAACACCGTCCTATCTCCCATAAGGTCTGTAATAGAAAGAATTCTACCACACACAAAGACGGAAAGCCACAATGGAGTGAAGACAGCAGGAAAATTGGATATTGAGACGTATTCAGAGATATATTTATAGACATATCATGTTTTTTGAGGCTCAACCTGCGCAAAAAAAAAAAAAAATTTCAAGGAATAGTTGACCCAGATAGCACACATATGTCTGCAAGATGTCTGTTAAAGATCGCTTCATCTGGAAAGCATCTGCTGTGTACAAACATCTGATAGATGTCTTTAAGATGTCAGTTTTACATACATTCTAAATCATAAATATCTTAAAGACATTCTAAAAACATCTTAAACGTCTATTTGACATCTAATAGAAGTATTGCAGATGAGCAAACACTCTAAAAAATACGTCTTGCAGATGTAAATGCAGATGTCAAATAGACATCTCATGATGTATGTGTGCTATCAGGGAATTAGCTGAAAATTTACTCCCCCTCAGGCCATCCAAGATGTAGATAAGTTGTTTCTTCATCAGAATAGATTTGGTGAAATTTAGCATGGCATCACTTGATCACCAATGGATTCTCTGCAGTGAATGGATCAGAATGAAAGTCATCACTGAAAAAACATCACAATAATCCACACGACTCCAGGCCATCAATTAATGTCTTGTGCAGTGAAAAGCTGAGTGTTTGTAATAAATCCATCATTAAGATGCTTTAACTTTAAGTTGATGTTTTTATCAGATGTTTTGACTCCATGAAATGTGACATAAAAAAAAGAATAAGCATTATCAATTTAAAATAGTGTGGGATCTTCTGATACCATATTGTAGCAACTTGGGCCTTATATTTTAATTTTCTCTTTTTGTGTCCAGAGATGAAAGAAATGTATACATGTTTGAAACAACCATGAGAGTGAGTAAATAACGATAGAAAATCAATTTTGGGTTCAACTATCCCTTAAACCAGGGCTGGGCAACTTCGGTCTTAGAGGGCCACTGATCTGCACGTCTTCAAGATCACTAGAAATCTACAGGCAGGTGTGTTTGATTAGGGTTGGAGCTGAACTCTGTTCCCCCACCCCTGCCTTAAACTATATATATATATATCAAAATGTAATCCTTCACAAAATGCTCTGGCCTGCTTGCATACTTACTTGTTGACTTGGGTGGGACTAGTTTTGATATAACAGATATCTGAAACAATTTTAGTAATGTCGCTGGACAGGTCTGTGGTCAAGGTTCCAACCTCAGTGACCTCAGACAGTTTTTCAAGCACAATGTCCAGCTGAGCATCAGTCAGATCGGGTTGTTCATTTAAAAGATCCTCAATCATATCCACAATGTCTGCTGAGTTGTCTGGAGACAGATGCAACATGGAGAATAATAAATTGGGCTGAATTAATTATGCTTCTGTCTTCTCTGACAAATAAAGGCAAATAAAATCCCATATTGATAACTTACCAGCTGTAACGGTGATATTTTCCAAATCATCAAAATCTGAAACCGTCCTTATACACTTGCTCATGTCTGGATGATCCCACCCTGCTCTGTCAGTTGCCCCATTTAACTTACTAAATGGAAAAAAGTGACTCTCATTTAGTCATTAAAGGGTTTGTTCACCGATTTTCAACCAGCTTTGTACTGTTACAATGTCGGTAGTGTAAGTAAATTAACAATGTATATTGTTACCGGCACCAATACTCCAATTATTTGTCAGCTAGGGTGTAGGTTTGATTTTGACATTGGTGGGGACATAACAGCAGACAACACTCTTATAATTCATAAAGGGAGCTTTTTATGTTAGCATATTCATCAGACAATAATTACACAATTTTGATTATGTAAAACCAACAACATTACAGCAGCATCAGAGTGCTGGGTCTTAATTAGGCACAATGCATTTTCCTGACTTCAAGAAAATATTATTTACAGGGTTTTAGACATGAAATGATTGTTGTACAGCTTTTCCTGAGGTTTCTTGAACTCTTGAAAAAAAATCAGTTTTATGCAATGGTGACTGGAGTTATATTGCTGTCCTGGGAATTAATATTTGCATTGGCAGGAGTCCAAGCAGCATTGTGAAGCTAATTATTCAATTAAAGGATATTGCTTTCCACAAGAAAAAGATAAAACATATTAATCAGTAGAGCAGCACAGGATTGTTTATATAGTTTGTGTGCCAAATGACGCAAAGATATACACATGGCAAACTAGTGTTATCTGAATGTTTTTCCAGGGCTGTTGAATTGTTTCTATAGAAACAAAGCAGTATTTCACTTTAAAATTATATGCAATTGTGATTACGAGAATGATAATGTACAATAAACAAACTGGCCATTTGTTTTTTTAATACCTCAATAGATTAACTGATTGATACTCCTATTTTAACAACCTCTGTATTAGTTGCAAAACCACTGCATGACGTGTAGCACTTACCAAAACCTTGTAGCACTTTCATTCCCTCTTATACACCCCATGCTATATTCGCTTTGAGCCGTCATTTCGGGCCACATGTATATACCATACACTGTGAGCATGGTCTCCTCTGGACAAAGGCCTGGATCTGCAACAATAAACAGCTTACACTGAGAAACAACACACATATTTTGACTCCATTAGAAATTTTCAGCAGCAATTTGTAGCATTTTTTTTTTTTTTGCTTTAATATGTACAGGTCACCTATATGAATGATGTTGACTTCACCAGACGGGACACTGATACTGATGGTAGCATTAGTGTATCCTTTTGTCAAGAGTTCAAAAATCAGCCTCTCTGTTGCTGAGACATTCACTGGTGCCATAGCCTGAACCTGAAAAGTAGTGACGTACCTGAAAAAGATTTAATTTGAGTAACAATACAGCATCTATTTCATCTGCATTTGCATGTTCCATGTGTTCCATGTTGGGACACTTACTTAGGAACTCCTTTTATCACAAGATTCCAAACGTCCATGTTGCATTTTCCCAGTGTTTGCTGAAGCTGAATAAAAGAAGCACGTCAAATACAAAGGTCTGCTCTAAATTACTTTTTATCATATGTGTCATTACTCACCCATTGCTGTATAGTGTGTTGAGGGTCTGTGATGCTTCCACTCATTGTTAGATTGAGATAAACTCTATAAAAAATGTCTCCAAAATCTGGTGAAACATTAGTAAATTAAATTTACTGTTCAAAATACAACATAATATACACTGTAAAAAAAATCTGTGACATTTACGGTAAAATACCGGCAGCTGTGGTTGCCAGAACTTCACCGTAAAAAAATATGGTAGCAACATTTTAGGTTTTACAGACTTAACTTAAATTCACAATAAAATACCGTGTTTCATTAACTGATGTAATGTTAATAAACCAAAATATTGAAGTACTAATATCTGTTTTGAACCATTGTAAT
>NW_015639782.1:2075876-2089407 GCF_001515625.1 Sinocyclocheilus rhinocerous | reverse complement strand
AATAATGCAATAAACATTCATTTAACAACATTACATGTAAGATTAAACCCTAATGTACACAACTGATAAAAACTAAGAAAAAACATGTTATTTCAACAAAAAAACATCAAATATGAAGTGTCATGCAGGGAATTCTGGGAGTAATTCTGTAAATTATACAATGAATTTTTCTTTTTCACTTCCAAAAACCGTATTTTTAACAGTATTTTACTGTAAAATTACATTAAATGTAATTATATTTATTCACCGAATATAGTATGGAAACTTACTGTTAACCAGTTAACAGGTTTTTACTGTAGCATTTTTACAGTCTTTTACTGTTAAAATCACAATCATTTTTTACAGTGTACTGCAAAATAGTTTTATTTAACAGTTCAGTCACATTGCTTGACAGTAAATAATATCACTCATTTAAAATAAATATAAAATATGGACAATCCATTCAATATGATTCTATATTTCGCATAAAGATTTGTTACTCTCACAAAACCTGCATTCAAATATGTTTTATATAGTTGTCACTTTATTTGTTTTTCAAATGAGATTCTGCTATATCCACAATGTACAAACCAAACAAAAATATGTTATGTTATTAACTCACCTCTGTTTGAAATGAAACCTAAAGTGTTTGAACAGATAGTTTGTGTTTGTAATGATGTGCGAGTTCCTGAAGAACAAAATGTTTTACATGTGAGTTCTTGAAAAGGAATGTGAGCTTTTAGCACTTTCTTATATAAAGTATGATGGAACGGCTTCTGCATTAATAAAAACATTTACTTGGCGAGTTATGAAGCTCTGAATGGCACAGACCTGATGTTGATGATGTAACATTTGTACTTCCAGTGTCGGGACTCTTTGTGGTTTGAGACAAGACTGGTGCAACAGTGGTCAAAGCAGGATTTGAAGTCACATTGGGATAGACGGCTGTAAAATGAAACACTCAGTGAGCTTTGGTTAACTGAATAATCCTCTTCCAACCCCTCACATACAGCTACGTACCTACTGAGAGGATGTTTATAGATGCTGGGTTTGTTTTTAGGATGATGTTTTTGTAGATATAGCTGGGTATTAGCATCCCCTGTATCATAGACACTGTTTTACTCACATCAGCTCCAGGTATCACTCTCACAAACACCACACAATCAAACCTAAGACCACAAACACGACAAATACTCCTTTGGATGATCTGATTCATACACAACGCATAAACGTTATATTTTTGCGTGACATATATGCGTGTATTGCAGGTGTATGAGAAATTTTACCATTGTGTCTTGATTGGTGGCTTTCCAATACCCTTCAAAGAAGCACAATGTAGCATTTGTAAATAACTCGTTATGTGTTTTAATAATATAAGGATATAAATTATATATGTCCACTCAATAATTAATAATTATGGTATATGCTGTACCTGAATTTCCTCCTTATTTTGTCCAGCTAAACCAGCTCCTTTTTGAGGGCTAAATTGGAGCACAGATGAGAAAAATTTGGCACCTCTCTTAGACAATAAAGTAAAATAAAAATGACATGGATGCCCTAAGTTATACAAATATTTGGGTATTTATATGTATTTATTTAGTTAGTTTTAAAAATGAAATAATGACCTTAAATTTGATAGGAACACAGAATGCACTGATATTTTCTGAGGGAAAATGTGTTTCAGCTGTAATAAAAATATATTAATTCAGTATATGTTAAATAAAAATGTTAAATATTATATATAACATTATACATACACACACACATATAGAAATATTATCTTACCCAGATTAGAACAATCTCCTGAATATCATTTTCACTATAATCATTATAATTATTGAGATATTGTGTAATAGCTGTGTTCATTTGAATTTTATATTTTGACGATTCTGAAATGTAGCGAAGATACAGGTCATTAGAATGCAATGACACATTGATGCATTTCATCATATAACACAAGTTATTGTAACATTAATTCTGCATTTCCTCTTCTACAAATAGTCTTGTACTCTAGAGCGACAGAGCAATTTCTCACCACACATAAAGTTGTCATCCTCTATCGGTGGACACTTCTGATAATCCCAATCTTGCTCTCTCCAAGTCACAATATTCCCATCTACACATCTGCATGCTTCCAGCTGCAATGGACTCATCTGTACTCCCCACATCCGGAACAAGGAGATGTCCCCAAGGAAGTTTTTCCCGGTCTCAAAATCAATAGAACCTCCAACAAAATTATGTGACACTCCCAAAGTCAGGGTACCATTTCCGGCAAGGAACCTGGGTGATGTTTCATTCAAATGAAATTCAAAAATTGTATTATTAATGATCACCTGGAAAAGCCTAATGTGACCGGACCATGTCAGACAAACTGTGTGCCACTTTTTTATGGACATGTCATAAGCAACTGTCCATTCTTCTCCAAAAATAGAGGCTATTACATTGCCCATATTTCCAGCTAAGCCAAACTCCATGTGCTGTTGCCCTGGACCTTTGTAGTCAAAAGCAGTCCATTCAGAAGTGTTAATATTTCTCATGAGGTTGACGCAGACACTCAATTCCTCTAAAGGTGGGATGATAGCACTTTTATTCAACTGCCAAACACAGGATCGTGTAGAGGCTTTCTTCTTCCCCCATAGACTTGGGCCTAAAAGTTAGAATACAGATTAGGCATCTATTTCCAGCTTAAAGAATGTTTTGGTTCAACAAAACCAATTAACGCAACAGTTTGCGTCAGTCTTTTTGAGTTATGACAACTTCTAATGAAAAAAATATTGGCGACCCTTAAATTAACAGCTAGCATAGCACATACTATATGCCACTTATTTAACATGTTAACAAGCAAAATATTACTCATGTTTATTCATTATTCTTAGCTCTTGTCACTCTTAACAAACACTTTTAAATGTCAAACATAACAGAGTTAAACACAGGTCTTTCCCTTCACAAAAAAAAAAAAAATCAACAAATAATATCCTTTTTTAGCAATACAACTGATATTTTCCAAGAAATAAAGTATTATGGACATGAAGAAAAGATAGTTACAAAATAAATGCAAGGAAGAGAAATCATACCTGCACAATTGAGAGAGGAGCCCAAAATCCATATGTAAATAGCCACAGGCAGGTATTTATTGAAGGTATGCATGATATATCTATAAAAAAAAAAAAAGCAAAAATAAATAAAGAGAGAAAGTATTCATTTCTATGGTGTCCTCACTTAAAAAACAAACTTTCAAAAACCTTTAAAATTCAAATCATTTAAAGTAAAAATGTCTATGTTTAAAGTTGAAAAAGGCAGACCATCCATAAAACGAAAAATTTATTACATTACCATCTTAGTAATTTGATTCAGCGTGAGTTAGATTACTACTTACTGTGTTATGACATTTCTCTAGAATGGAAAACACTGAAGTATTAACAAAACAACATAAATGATGTAAACCCAGCAAATTCAACCTAGAAAATGAAATGAGAGTATGTTGTCCTCTAAATATATCCAGCGCTGGACCTCTCCTCAAAGGAGACAAAATCCACGCCCAATCTCTTGTTGATAAGTTATTTATTAATCATAAAGACAGTAATAAACATAAAAGGATCTGTACATGGGTCAATAAGGAACAGTATCCGGAACAAGTTAATCTTATGATGAATCAGTTAGTTTAACCCTTTCATTTCATGAATTTGTGAATGTTTCTTTCACATCACTGAGACCCAGATTGGTAATTCTGATTGAGATGTATACTTGTTTTTTGATCTGGTTTATGATTATCACTCATGAATGTGGGAGAAGGCACACCTCATAAATAGTTAAAGATTAATAGTGCAAGTTGTGTGATGAAATACTGCAGCAAAGGCATGACTCTTGCTAAATAGGAAGAATGGTTCTGATATAGAGTCAATGGTGGGCTGATAATGCATTTGTGTCAGCTTTAGTTATAATAAGAGCAGCATGTGATTGAAGCTGTAAGGATTGATCACTAAAGTATGAAAGAGCCACAAATGCTGTATTTTTGGAAATGCAATAATAATAATGTCATAAAAGACAGCACATGACAATGATATGAGGAACTGTTCTTGTTTTCATTGCATGAACAGTTCTGCATATATTTGTGCGGCCAGTACGAGTCTACCATCTTAACAGGAAGTTGTTTCAGATCTTAAGCAAACAGTTCAGGTAATGTTCCTCCTCAGGCGTTCAGATCAGATTTGGTTCTTCCAGATAGCTCTCACTAAACAAATTTAATTAGATTTTATAGTGGCAACCCAAAGCTCTCACTCTGAGCTGATTACATAATTCTCATTTGGACAGATATTTGCATTTTTTCATTTGGATGCATAGTTTGAGAATATTATATATTCTATATTTATCTTTTTTTTTATTAGTTTCAAAATAAAATGTGTGTCTGCCATTGTGACAGATATTAAATGACATAAACCTGTGCATTAAGTGATTCAGACTAACTTCAGAGTAACAAAACTACAGCAGCAAGTATTGGCTGAGTGTATTTAGCAGCTTCTACAGTTAAAGATAAAACTTAAAATATTTAGTTTTTAAATTAAATCTAAAAATATTTCAAAATATTTAATGCATTATTATTTAATTGTTATACCATTAATAATTAACTTATTTGATTTGTAGTTAACTATTTTAGTATTTAAATAATCAACCATTCTAGGCCGTTGGTGTCTGGACTTAATTATTTATTTTATTTTTTAAAGGTCACATATTTTACAACTTTCTGGAGTTTTATTTATCAGAAAAGGTTCAATGAAGTATTGTCTTTTGTTGTTATGGGTGCGTCTACAGATTTCTTGCCATATGTCTGTTTCTTGCATCTCACGACTATGTTGTGTATGAAATAACGTCTGTGTGCATGTGTGTGAAACAACAAACTGACGATTTATATATAATCATTTGTAATTGTATATACATTGTTGTGATTAATTGTGGCTGGAACAATAATGTAGCTGTAAAAATAGTTGCCTGCTGAAATTGAAATGACTAAGTTAGATAGACATGGTGAGTTTGTCTTTACTATACATGTTAGATGTGACCCACCTCATAGTAACAATCCTGTCAGATCGTCCATCCTTTGAGTGAGAGTGTAACGTTACAGGTCGGCCGATCTGGTTTTGTGGTTAAAGTTAACCTTTTCACAAGTTTCCTTGTTGTTGCTCAAAAATGATGTTGTCTGGGGGTTTGGCAAAAGGAGTGTGGGACGGTGGGCGGTGCTCAGGGTGGTGACTGAAGGCGGTGACTGTGTAGTTCTGACGTCAACTTTTTACGGAAGTCACAATGGTTCGTGAAAAATCACAGCTACTTTATGCAGGCTGTGTGCATTTTACTGTGGACTGACTGTTTTGAAACTGGTAGTTAAATAGCCCCTAGACCTCAGTTATGTGAAAAAAGCCAGGAAATTTCAGTTTTGACCATATGGGACCTTTAAATGGCATGAGACTTTGTGACTTCCTGCACTTGCTATACTTTATACTTCAATACAGTAAAATTACTAAAATGTGTTACAATAGTCATTTTATAATAAATTCAAAAGCAAGACGTGAAAAAGCTACGGAATAGAAACGGCAACTGAGCTAATGAGTGGTCCTCTGCTGCCATCTACTGGTTATAATGCTAAATTCATGTCATTTTCATCTTAAAAAGTCTTTGTTTTCTGCCAGGAGACACATTTTTGTCACATTTTTCATGTCATCTTCATGAATGAAAAGTGAATCTTTAAAGTGAAATTTACTGCACAACTATAACTAATCACACTCCAGCCAGGCAACCAAAGTTGGCAACCGTATGTACATACTTATTTTCCTGGCTATAAAGGTAAGTTATCGATTATCAAGAATACCATAATGATTATCTCTCATTTATGAGAGAGCATCGATAGATAGCTAACGTAAGCTTAAATAGTTATGATAGTGTTTAGTTGTAAGCATTTAAATAGGCCTACAATTACGTGTCGGGGTACTCTCCAGGGTCAGCATATAAAATTATATTTTGTTAAATAACGTGAAACTGTATGTTGTTAATGCCACTTTCATCATTAACAGTGTTGTAATTATTTTGTTTCTCAGTTTCTGAAAAGAACGAGGCAGGAGAGGTTTCTGTTTGCTTGATACCAGCCATCTTAGTCCATCCCTACATCTTATTCCATCTATAGCACACCCTTACATACAATTTTTGTCTATTTATGTTTATTTATATATATACATGTGTATTTTATTCACATATCTTAATTTTTTATTAGCTGTGCGTTGTTGTTGTCTCTGTGCACTGGAAGCTTCTGTCACCAAAACAAATTCCTTGTATGTGCAAACATACTTGGCAATAAAGCTCTTTCTGACTTCTGATACATACGTACATAAAAAATATTGGTTCAATTTTCCCATGTTTTTCAGATTTTTTTTTCAAGCATTTTATATTATAAATGTTTGACACTGACAGTAGGAACAAAGCTATGAAACCATAAAGGAGGAATATAGATATAAATAATTACAACGAAGTTTCTTCTGTCAGCACGACAGCACTTTTTTCTTTAGATATAGAGATATATTTCTATTTATCTTAAGTTCTGTACGTATTTTAATCTACAGTAGTCAACACTTGAAGTGGATCAAAAAAGTTTTAACTGATATCTGTCACAACTATCAAGGTTGTGACAGATATCAGTTTATATTTTATTTTATTTTAAATTTAGATATCATCAGTGTTCAATTAAAATAATACAAATTCAGTGCTGCTTGCATGACAATTTTGACAATAGTGGTCAAAGCACAATCACTGTGAAAATAAATATTAATACAAATAAATACTACATTTTGCATAATGCTATATGCATATCTTCAGGTGTATCAGTTGTAACTAGTTCAGGTCACACAAGTTTGTAAAACCAGTTTTGTTCTGCCCTACACTGGTCAATGAATTAGTCAAAGCAGTTATTGTTATAGATTGTCATATCTGTTGTATGTCTGTGGGAAGTATGGACTAGAGCATCATATACTCTGTATATCTGAAGCCCTGACATTCCCTCACAGGCACATTCATTATTGACTTACAGTAAGTGCTGGTGCACTATTTAATACATGTAACTGATACTTGCTCAGCCTGCTGCAAAAAAATGAATGAGGGGCCTGCAAACTATGGCTAAATGAAAGGAAGCAGTCCGAGATGCCTGAGAAGTAGTACTGCCAAAGGGAATATGGTGTTTTCTTAAAGGGAGGGGTTGACCACAGCTTAGCTGATCCTGTCAGTTTCTCATTCAACATATTGTCAAAGCTCCAGTATAGTGGTAAAAGGAAAATATGCCAAGCCTGTGCACCAAACTTCTTGTTTACATTTTTTTCTTTGGCATTAAAAGCATAAATAGTTCAATCTGTCCATGGATTCTGGGTTAATAAACCTCTTGATTCTTCTTGATCTGTTGTTAAAACCTCTTTTTTCCATCTTCGTAATATTGCACGTCTTCGATCTTCTCTAACTCTAGCTGATGCTGAAATCTTAATTCATGCATTAATCACATCACGTCTGGATTATTGCAATGCTCTATTTCTTGGTCTGCCTAAAAAACATATTGCAAGGTTACAGTATGTTCAAAACTCAGCAGCAAGAGTTCTCACCTCCACCAGGCGTTCTGCTCACATTACTCCTCTACTGCATGATCTTCACTGGCTACCTGTGGCATCACGTATTCACTTTAAGATATTACTTCTAACGTTTAAGGCATTAATGGTCTTGCGCCTCCATATCTGTCTGACCTACTGTACTCCTATTCTCCTGCCCGGTCTCTCAGATCATCTGAGCTTGGTCTTTTGTCCATTCCTCGTTTTCGGCTGTCCACTGTAGGTGGTAGGTCATTTAGTGTTAATGCTCCGAAATTATGGAATTCGCTACCCCTTACACTTCGTAATATACCATCTTTGTCTACATTCAAGACTCAGCTAAAAACGTATCTTTTTAATATGTATTTTGGATAATGTGGCTATATGTGGCCTTATGTGTTTGTATTGTGTATATGGGTGTGCAAATGAATTGTTTAGCACTATGTAAAGCGACCTTGACCTATGGAAAGGCACTATATAAATAAAACTTCTTCTTCTTCATAACTTAAAAAATAACAATAAAAATAATATTTCCAAATATCTATTTATGTAACTCTGTCCTTGAACTTGAACTGCTTACACTTCACATAATAAGCCTGTTGGTGGCACTTGGGCTTCATTTAACCAACAAGTTTAATCAAACGGTAAACTGTAGCCTATATCAATATGCAGTACATAGATAGGAGTAAATTAAACACTACTTAGAATTAATGCCACTTCTTCTACTTTTGCAATTTCAGGCTTGTAAAAAAAAGAAAATAATAATACACCTGTTTTTATAGAGTCTGTATCTGTAATACGCCTGAAAATGGACAGTATATATTTAAACCGATTTACTCCCATTTACAAAGTCCAATGAAATTTGAGCTTGTTTAAGACGCACACAATCTATAGCAATATAATGGCAACGATGTCTCAAACTGAAAGATGTAGGCTAAGTAAAAATAAACAGGTAGGCCTATTCCGAGCCATTCGTTACTGTTTTGTAGGCTACACACAATATTGACCACAATATTATTGTTGATAACTGTTGAGAGAGGGCCACTTCTGGTTAATTTTGGAAAAAGGCGAGGGGTTTGAGCCCCCAAAGCACCCCCTCATAAAGGATTATGACAGTGGAGAGTTTATAATAAGGATTCTCAAACTGTTTGATGCCAAGGACCCCTCAAATATTATAATCATTCATAAAATATAAAGAGTTATATATTTTCATGTTTAAATCACCTTTTTTAAATGTGAGAAAAAGGTTATTTAAAAATAAAAGTAAAAAGAAGACAACATGCTATTTCCAAAATCAATTAAATGGCTTTTATATTGTCTGAAGTCAAAGCAAATTTCTAAAACATTATCTATGGTTTTTACCGTATATCTTTATATAAACGGATTTTTTAAATTTTTTTTTTTACTTTTTCTCAAGTTTTCCACAGACCACATAGCACCCTTTTGCGGTCACGGACACCGGTTTGAAAACCACCGAGTAACGACCACTCTCGCTGTGTCCTGCAGTGCGTGCAGTCAAACGCTAGATGTCGCTGTCGCCGTCTGTAGACCGCGGCGGGTTGAGCAGTCGGCGTCCCCGCGCGCCTCTAATGTGTCAGCGCCAAAGAGCCGGAAAAAAAACTTCGGCAAAAATGGCGGAGGGTGCAACGTCTCTGAAAGGGTTGCGGGCGCAAATGGGTAAGAATGCACCTATTTACAACCTCTTTCGACGAGTTCTCGTTGCTTAAACCTGTCAGAAGACATATCTTTAGTACTATGGCTTTGTTTGGAGGTTGTTTGGACGACTGAGGGCTTGAATCCGTTACTTTAATTGAGGCGGTCTGAGGGGGAGAGTTAGCGGGCTTCGATGGACGGATAACGGCCAGCTAACTGCTAAACTTACTGCAGCACCAGACAAGAAGTCTGTGTTGGTTCACTGTGATGTTCTTGTACAGTTTAATGTTTAGATAGGATGAATTGACGCAGGCTGAAGGGTTTTTAGAGTTGTGTTTGCCGGGTCTGTAGGGAGGTTTGATAAGTGATGTCTGGTTTGACAGGGACACATCATCTCAGCTTTGTATGGCGCTCTTATCTGTACAGAGCCTATATCCTTGCGTTTATCGTTATTGTTTCCCTATTATACTAAATATTCACTTAATATAATGCTTTTAAATATGTATAAACCCTCTGCGGTCTCATAAGTTGGTTTCTTAGTACACTTCCTATCTAAATGGCAAAAAGAGACACTGAAATTGATGTCGAAATAGTTCACGTGTAAATTACAGAACCAGTAGGAGAAATTCATGTTTGATGGAGGTAAATATTTTGTATTGAGTTGACTTTTATAAGGGAAGCTTTCGCCGTGTGCAGTTCATACTACGTTACACACAGGCATCACTAAAGTAGTGCTTACTGATCTGTGGATGTTTAGCAGTATTTTTCTCTTTTTATCATGTTGAGTGTGTGAGCTGTCTTGCGGATGTTGCTGGCCATCTTGATCTTTGAGGATGAATATAAACTCAATATAAGTAAGAATATAAACTGAATATAATTTTTTCACTATCAGCATCATTGCAGTTGCTTTGTGCAGCAAACCATCAAATTCTGTTTACTTGTTCCTCCCTCTAAGGAAAACATGCTTGCTAATGTTCTTCTGACTTGCTAATGAGGAATGATTTGCACTTTTGATGCCTTGTGTTTAGCCTATGCCACTAATAGACTAGTAGCTTTAGTTTTCAGTGTAGCCTGTGGTTAATCTCATGGAGTGGTAAAAGTTCTTGTGTAAGAAACATAACATCATTGAAAGACTTATGCTTTTTTATTTGTCATTTTAGCTACTTTTCTGGAAGGTTCGTTGTTGTAGAGCTTGAACTGAATTCATTAGATTACTAGAAACGGGTCACGGTGTGGTTAGAAACCTCAAAGTGGGTTCTCATCAAGACCTGCATCCTGCCGGTGTTAACCCTGGCCTGACTGCAAACATAATATAGGGTGGAGTCCAGTGGTCAGGAAACTGCACATATTTGGTTATGTCTGCAAGAATGAATGCTTGAATACCATTTCTTTTGAGGTCTATTTAGTTTTTTGGGTTTTTTTTGGTAAGGAATTTGTTCCGGATGCTACAAATGCCTCGTTTATAATGGGTTTTATTGGTTTTGTCTCATCCGCGCCGGGACAGGGCATCACAGTATGGTAAAAGGCGTAACATTTCCGTCACACGCTTTGAGGTATTTGGCCAGTCACAACGCACTGGATAGCTGGCCAATCAGAGCACACCTCGCTTTTCAGACCGATGAGCTTTGTAAAAATCGACGCATTTCAGAAAGGCGGGGCATAGAGGAGAAACAATAATGTACAGTATGTGGACAATAATGTGTTTTTTGAATCTTAAACCACATAAACACATTTCATTACACCAAATACACAAAATAATGTTCTTTTTAGCAACATCATATGACCCCTTTAAAGCTATTATTGAAGAGCATGAAAAATAACATGGCCTGTTAGAGTCATGTGATATTGAGCTGTTTTGTTATCATAATGCACCAGGCTGGTTATAAGTCAATATTAAATGGGTAGCACCTTTGTTTATCAGGTGTACTCATTATTCTTGGCTGTCAGAAAAGGGCTGTAGTTCTCCTTGTTAAATAGTCAGCGCATCTCCTCTCTGAGTAGTTATTTTAAAGGCAGTAGTTTTTATAGACACCATTATATGATACAAATTTGTGAAGCAAATTGGCTTAAATGTTACCTACAGGTGTTGTACATTGACCTGCTAAGCTTTTTTGCTTTTCTAGTACAGACATTTGTTTAAGTGCAGCAGCAGTCAAATGTGCAACCCAGGATCATTGGAAAAACCTGTATTACATTTCTGCAAAATTATATTTACGTTGCTTCTTGCACATTTCACAACACTTTCAAAGTGAACTGTCCAGTCAGTGGGGCTAAAAGTGCATTCAGTTTTACCCCAAATAGATTAATGTGAATTTGGTGTTGTTTTATAAGGTTTGTTATTGGATGTATTGTGGCAGTCCAGAAATGAAACGTCTGAGAAGTGGTGCTTAAAGGTTAATGCAGACTTAAAAGCAAGCATGAGATAAAAATGCATTTGCTTTAGCAAACATGCCATTTTAGCTTAATTCTACAAGTCATAGAATTTTTAATTGTGACTCGTGTTTCACAGGACCCATACCCAAAGGGCTCTGCATTGCAAGTGCAGTGATGTACCAGGTGAGCTACCTAGGTTGCAAATGTGATTGCTTAAAGGTCCAGCGCTGATGATAACTCTATCATTAGCCTCCAGGAAGCAAGAATGACCTGCTGTTCGGTAAGAGTAGTAATACCGTTAAAACCTTAACGATACCCATCCCTACTGTCCACACGTCATCATCATCGCTCTGCCTCTTGAAATAGCCCAAGTTTACACAGCCTAGGTATCCCCACTAATCCTGTACAAGAACTGCATTGTGGATGGGGTTGGGTCAACCAATTAGTCAATATGAGGGTGACTAGTTCTTTCAAGTTTTGATATTTTTAGCAGCAGTGCTTTTGCTTTAATTAGCATGCTGTTATTTAGCTCTGACACAGTTTGCATGGAAAAAGGTCAGTCGAACTCGAAACCAACCTATTATGTATGACTTCCTTAAGACCAATTAGTCGTTCAGGCAACTCACCAACTAGTTGATTTTGAAAATATGTATTTTTGCACATCGCTATTATGTGTTAGTATGTGAGAGTATGTAAAACCGCAGTTGTGCCTTCTGTTGAGGCCTGAATAGTTGGACAGTGCAGGCACGTTCCTCCCCAAGCATCTGCCCTAGAGACTTCCTGTCCCAATAACGGGTTGCTACTGCAGCAAAAAGAGAAAGAGAGTGAGGCAAACAGTGAGCGGTAACAGGACCCCACTGACCCACTGAGCACTGACTCTCCCTGACTGCTGGCTCTCCTTGGATGTGCATGGCAGGACATAAAGAGCATAGTGTTGGTATTTGTATAACCGTTCTTTGTGTTCTGTCAGACTGAGTGAATGAGTGTTTGTTGAACAGCCCATCTTGTCATCTGACAGTTTGAACGGTGCAGCTGTTGTCAAAGGGAATGATGTAACCCTCGTCTGTTTTTAGTGTGTTTTTGCTCAAAATGTAATTTAAATCTCAATGATCAGTAGTTAGGTCTGTGCGATATTAAAGAAAAATGCGATATGCGATAACTCATTAAATAGTGCGATATGTGATACGATAATGCTTAAAGTGCCACATGCTCAAATGAAACAGTTTTACTCAGCTGTAGGCATGGGCCGGGTATGAGATTCTGACGGTGTGATAACTTTAGATAAAAATATCACGGTATTGCGATTACAGCTCCAAAATATGTTATTTTTAAATGTCTGGGTAAAAAATCTACTTTTTTCCCCACTGAACACATTTTATTTTTAAGAAACATATAGAACATTTTGGAACAGTAAACATGTCAGGCTAAATAATTAGAATAAATAATTAAATTCTTCTTAATTAAATGCAGTCACTTAAGTGAGCCTAAACCTGCAGCTCAATAATAAAAAATCTAATCAAAACATCATTTCTGTAAAAAATAAAATAAAAAAATTTATAAAAAAATGCATGCATAAACCTGCAGCTCAACAAGGTTTTTGGAGACATGCTCGCTTTCTACACATTCATCTTTCAGTCCAAGTTATGATGCAGGAATGTTCACCTTTCCCGGATTAAGTTTGGAGCTATGGTTTGGAGCGGTGAGGTACGAGGATGTGTGCACATAAGGAAAGAGAAGGCGCGAGTGTCACACACACGAACACGTGGTCTCTCCGTACAACACTCAAAACAGTGGCAAAGTTTTTTGGTTTTTTTTAAATGCGTGATTTTGAACAGATGTAAACAATGGCAGGAGGCTTAAAAGTATAGACGTGATACCAGCTAAATTTAATTATTGTACTAAATCGCAGAAAAGTA
>NW_015639782.1:2072548-2074848 GCF_001515625.1 Sinocyclocheilus rhinocerous | reverse complement strand
TTTTTTTTTAATGCGTGATTTTGAACAGATGTAAACAATGGCAGGAGGCTTAAAAGTATAGACGTGATACCAGCTAAATTTAATTATTGTACTAAATCGCAGAAAAGTAGGCTACAGTACGTACTTTAGACTGCTATTCCTCACTCTGTGAAGTAACGTGAGGGAGGAAACTAGTTGACGTTAGCTAGTTAATTAGCCATGTTACCTCCCTCGGTAGCAAGCCAAATAGTATTTATTTCAACACTGAAACAAACGGTGGGTGGGTCTCTGTCTTGATCGGGGATGAAAGAGGGAGAAAACCGAAGATGACACAGATATATAGTTTATGTTCGACTTGGAAGTATTTATTTAGCGATCGGCGCTAAAACGTCATCTGTAAGGAACATCGTTGTGTACGGAACATGATTAGTCTACGTTACCCGAAAAATTCCCATACGACAGACTTATCGTATAAAGCCGGGGGAAAAAGTTCCAGGGATTCATCTCCTTCGGCCATCCTAGTACACACAGGTGACTATGTATATCGAAATATCGGAAATGTGTTTAAAAATCATATCACCGTTATTGAAAAAAATTATATCGTTCACCCAAAAAATGAAAATTTGCTGAAAATGTATGCATTCTCAGGCCATCCAAAATGTAGATGAGTTTTTCTTCCTCCGAACAGATTTGAAGAAATATAGGAATGCATCACATCTGCAGTGATTGGGTGCCATCAGAATGAGAGTCCAAAGATGATAAGAACATCACAATAATCCACATTACTCCAGTCCATCAATTAACATCTTTTGAAGTGGAAAAACTGAAGTCCACGGTCATCTCCACAGTTTTGAGCGTGTTGATACTATATTTCTCTGATATTTTGAACGAATAACACAGCAGCGGCGCGTCTCGTGGGCTAGACTAACAAAACATTAAAATGCAATAACGTCACTTACATCATCATCACTGTATCTCGTGCGCCACTGATGACGCTCCCTGATGCACACCTAACATTCAAATGCAAATGTTTATTTTAAATTCGACTAATATTCATTCTTTATTCACAATCTCCTCATCGCAGGCAGGCACAGCACTCGTGTTCGTGTTTGTGTGTGCTGTCTGCGCCACTCATAGCACGTGCCTATATCGTGCGCTATATCAAACATTTTTTCTAGCGATATCGAAGAAGGTGTACCGTCAATAAATATCGATACCGTTTTATCGCCCAGGCCTACCATAAAGTATATGCAGACTAATTGAAGTTGCACTGAGGAACAGTTTGAGGTCACCTTGGGCTTGCCTTCATTGTCTTTACATCATGAATGTATGTGCAAGGTCTAGACAGTGTCTCCATTGTGTTTATCCATTGTAGGCCCGGTGTTCATTTGCTTGCCACGTTTGTCGCAGAGCCCACAGTGTGAGGATCAGAGTATGACTTCGATGGTGTTTACATATTCAATGAGTCTGACGGACTATTGCCTGAGTGCTCTTCAGACACATCTCTCCTCCTCGTAGGTCATCCTGAGCTTCAGATGAGACATTAAAGGTGACATATCATGAAAATCTGACTTTTCCAGGTTTTAAGTGCTATAATCAGATCCCCGGTGCATCGACCAACCAAGGAAACGTGAAAAAGATTAACCCAGTAACTTTGTTTTGGTTTTCTTTGTCTTTTGTTCTTTGATTAACATGACAGACAGCAGCATAAATATTGGACTGCGGTCCCTTTAAGAGTTTATCCATGGACCCAATATACTGTTACACAACATGCGTTCTCAACTATTTAACGTTCCAAAACTGACTTGTGTTTAACTGGATAGTGGATACTCGCCAAAATGGGCATTTTTACATAATTTTTTTATGTATTTGAAGGTTTTAGCACAGTTAGCAATAGCCACTCGTTTTGGTATTTGTGGCTCACAAGCTGATTGAGACTGAGCGCGGATTGTGCGCTCCACTAATATAGATCAGTGGTGGTGCTCGCGCGTTTGGTATAAGCGCGAAACCTACAGGAATGACTAAAATAATGCGCAATACAAGCACTATTTAACCAAATCGAATGAGACGTGCGTGTGAGAGAGAAGCGGTTGTCGGAGAGAAGAGAGCGAGAATGCGCGGCTGACGTTATTGCCTGTGCCGCTTGGTAACAAAACGGATCGGCTCGAAATCGGAAAGAAGTGAGACTGACCGACCGATCACCGATCCGGGCCGATCATGAGGAAAATCGTTCGATTCCGATCGGTGCATCTCTAATAACATGTAATTTGATTCCTGACCTTATGCATCTGATCTGATTTCCGAAATTGGAATAGCTTTTC
>NW_015639782.1:2053302-2072431 GCF_001515625.1 Sinocyclocheilus rhinocerous | reverse complement strand
TCTAATACACAGTCTCTCTCTCTCTCTCCCTTTTTTTTTTTTTCAGAAAGCCAGCGCTTTTATCCACAGTAGAGAGAGAGAGAGCACATGCACATTGTTACCAGGTTGACAAAAATAAGTAACACACTTAGCAGATATTTCCATATTGCGCAAGTGTGAAGCTCTGTTTTGGGGATTACGTCTCTTTATCAGGCATCCCCGATTGTTTTCCTCTGCAGCCAGATTAAACCATGTTGTAGCCTATATATAATATTCATTATTTTTTTGAAACCTTGCACTGATTCCACTCCACTTTAAATGCTGTGTGTGTATTCAAATTAAGCACGGTCCACTGCTGCACACGTGCTGCGATATCGATACAGAAACAGCTGTATCGATACCTGTATCGTCAAGTAGTATGGAATGATATATTGTCGTATGGATGTATCGAACATAGGGATGCAACGATTATAGATTTTGTTTGTACGGTTATTGTCTGAGGAATAATCACGGTTTTACGATTATGACGATTATTATGCATTTATTCATTTCCCAACATTACTAATGTATAAAATCACATGAACACTCTTTAGATATTAAAGTGTTTTTTATTGCTGGCTTTTGAAAATAACACAGTAACCAACAATACAGCACAAAATAATAATAAACAAAAGACAAAAAGTCCATCTCTCCCATTGGAATAAAAAAAAAAGGTGACCTCTGCTCTGTAAACATCCATGACAGTATTTCTCTTTTGAAAATAACAAATGGAAATAGATCACAAAAGTATTTAATGTTTTCAGTTTGTACATTCTTTACATTTCTTTTGGACCTGGGGTAGAGAATTTGGAAACATGGTGAAAAAAAAAATCTTGTTGGTTTTTACTTATGAATAATACTACAACAGGGATAGTAAATAACAAAGTTAATGAAGTAGCCTATTATTAATATACGACTAATATTAACTTTATTTGTCCCACAGGGGAAACTGTTACTAATGATGGAAATAAACTGAAATATTGTAATCAACTGTCATCCATACGTATTCATTTTAATAATCTTTATAATAATTCATATGACTACATGGTGCCTCTGATAAGCACGTCATTTTAAGCTGGTGCACCGCTAGTGTAACTTTGTTTTTGTTTTGCGCAAGCTGCAACAGTTCCGTTCCGTGTAACACAAACACTAGGTTTAGCGGAACCTTTACGATTAATTAACTGTGACGTTTTAAAGCGTGGTTAATCGCGAAACCGGTTAATCGCTGCATCCCTAATCGAACACAGCCCTAGCTCACACTGCAGCACATGCCAGCCTCTGTGCACAAGCATCCCTCCAGAAAGCCTGATGTCTTATTCAAAGTCTCCCAGATTCACAGTGGACCACATCATCACAAACAAATCAAAACACATTCCTAATGAGCATAAACCAGTGGGCTTGAGCAGAAGTTAGAACTAGAGAGATGGCTTTTTCTCAACCAGTAAGATGTGCCAAGTGGTGCCCTCTCTTCAGCTGACAGTCTATCAGCAGCATCTTGATTTTCACCATACAGTCATCACATGCTCCTTTATCGCCAGAATAACAAACACCCTCTCTTTTCTCTCTCTGACATTCTGTGTTGAGGGAGAGAACTGTTACAAAGGCACACGGACTTGTTGGTCACGCTTTTTTTTTATATCCTTCCTTCCTTCCTCTCCTGCCTGCCACAAGACTGCCGAAGAGCATTTGAAATGTTTATTGTTTTGAACAGAGATGGGAGTAGAACGAAATTGTTATTTTCTGTTATGTTGACTCCAACAATATGTACATTACTCGCAAAGTAACATGCCATCCAGATGAGCAGTCAGAAGCAGAGTAGTTATTTATGCTAGAATTTTAAATCTGTTTCACAGGATCAAACATTTCTATGACAAGTCTCTTTAAAATGAATTCTTAATGCCCTACATTTCTCTTGTTGCCGCTTTCCTCTTTTTTTCCTGTTTAAATAGTAGTAGTGATACCCATTTTTATGTGCATTTTGTCTCATTGCATTTCCAGCTGCAGCTGCGCAGGCGCAGGCAGAGGAACGGCGCAACCAGGCAGGGAACAGCCCAACACCAGCAGCTCCAGCCAGCACAATGAAGAGCCAAACCAGGCCAGGTAACAAACGATGATCTCAGATCTCAGTCTGTCAGTCACTGCAGGGATTCACAAGGATCTTTTTTTTCTGAATGCCCAATTGTGCAAGTAGTTCAGATTTTTACACTGAAACAAAAATAATTATTATAAATTAGTGTATTTTCATTTGTTAAGGCGGCTCTTTCATAGATTCAAAAGGTAAAATTTTTTCATTAAAAAAAGCAGGTTTGCACTAAAACGATCCTTTTTTTCTTTTAGCTTTTTTGTTTTGTTTAGTTTCATTTTTCCTGCAGTCTTGCTTTGGTTAATTGAGTAACATGCTGTCACATGACCATTGCAGCACTTCCTGTAGCATATACTCACACACGCCCATGACTCAGTGTCAATACTGTATCAGGTGTGGTGAGCTCATAGCTGAATCTGTAACCTGAGCCTCATGTATGTCCATGCGAAAGGATTATCTGCGCAATGGATACTAGTTCAGTCTGCCGAGAGCCTTTTCATAGCCCAGGAAGTGTTCAGATTTCAACTGATACACTGACGTTGTGTTCTGTGTTCTCAGTCATTGATGGGGCAGCCTTGAGGATAGACGACAAACTCAGAGTGGCCAAAGAAAGGAGAGAAGAGCAGGAAAAGCAACATGGTGACAAAGCAAAAAATTTCACACAACAGGTGTTGGCAACTTTAGATGTGCATGTGACCATTGTCTTGCAGAAGGATAATAATTGGCACACAGGTGATAAGAGCAAGAGAAATAACACATAAGTCAAAGAGAACAATAGCACTGTGTTTACGAAACAGTGGGGCGGTCATTTGCATAATTTATTCATGCTGAGGTGGATGCTGGGAAACAAGAGTTCATTATCCATTGAAAATCATAGTATACACTGCATTAATTTTGTGCGGCGATGTGACGCAAAGTGATAAAAAATGAAAAGGGTCCTTCGTGTCAAAAAGTTTGCCAACCCCTGCACAGAGTTGGACATAATTCATTCTCTTACATTGTAACAAATCGTACAAACACACCTGCTAACACACCCTGTTTGGCCCATTCAGCGGCCCGTGAGACTCAGATCCTGGAGCGAGAGCGCAAGACCCGGCTGCAGGTGGAGAGACAAATGGAGGAGAGACAGAAGAAGCTGGAAGAGCAGCGCAGGAAGGAGGAACAGAGGAGAGCTGCAGTGGAGGAGAAAAGGAAACAGAAATTAGAGGAAGAAAAGGTAAGCTGTTTTTTTTATAGGGTCTTAGACCTTACCTTTTGTAAAACAATACACAAACAGAAGCAAACTACCATTCAAAAGGTTAACCTCCTGCTGCAATATTAAATTTCCTTTTTAAATATTAAAATGCCCTTTAGAGACCATTCCTAAAGGCTGTATAATCCTTTACACAAGAGTATAATATTTTAAAGCCATGCATAATGTCAAGTCTAAACCTAAACCAGCCTAATTATACTGGACTCCCTTAAGCTTAGCTAGTTGTTTAGACAACCCACCAACCAGTCTATTTTGGGAAATGTGTGTTTTTGCACGTCCCTACAGTCAACCGGCCTCACTGGTCTCTTCACTGACTATTAGAGATAGGCTTAGGGCTGGGCGGTATGACGGTATATATCATTACCACAAAATAAAGTGTCTATCGTTAAAGATTTTGCTATGTGATGTATTCCGCGGTCTGCAAATATATCTGCGTAACACAGTACTGCTTAAACGTTATACACCTTTTGAGTGATAAGGAAATATGCATGAATGAGAAAATAAAGAGAGGGACGCACTTGGTAGAGTTAAGTTCAATAAGCAGTGAAAAAAAACTCAATGCGGTGCTTGCGCTGACTGACACACAGCCACTGAAAGCCCCTCTCTTGACAGCATGCGATCGCGAAAACATCTCTTTCGTGTTTTATTGTGCTTGAATGGTCAAATATGCACACAGTAACGTCATAATGCCCGTCGTGTGGAGTATTCAAGTAAACAGTGGGTTTTATGTTAAATAAATGTAAAACAGTTGGATGAAAACTGGATGTGTTTCATTATATTGATATTCACTGTTTGATTGATACAGTGAAGACTATGCAGTGTTTTATTTATACACTTTATTCAATTTCTGTAATATTTCTTTCTACATGTTAAATAAACCTAGCCTACTGTAGCTGAATAAATTAAAAGTTTATTTCATTTTTTTTTCTGTTGTGCTTGTAATTTGCTTCTTTTTCTTAATTTTAATAACAAAAATAAAATAAAAATAGCTATATCGAGGTACATATCGTTATCGTGAAATAAAATATCTCATACCGTGAAATAAGATTTTGGTCATATCACCCTGCTTCTTATTGGGGTTGTTCATTAACACCCTTTTATCCATAACATAATGAACACCCTTTTATGAGAAAATGGATGAAATGAAACAGGTGATTTTGTTAGTCTTACAGTCATGCAGCAGGAGTCGTGTGTCAGTACCTGACATGCAAAAGAGACTAGAATCATGGACTTTGTTTTAGTATTGACACCCACACTTTTTCCACGGTCCACTGCTGCACAGCTCAGAGGGTGTATCATGGCTTTATTTGTCTAACAAAGTGTGTGTGTGTAGGAGCACTATGAGGCCGTGATGAGACGTACCCTGGAGCGTAGCCAGCGAGTAGAGCAGAGACAGAAGAGATGGTCCTGGGGTGGACTTTCAGACTCTGACAACAAAAATGGTATGAGTGCTTTTACTAAATGCCAAAACATCAGAAGCACCTGATAATATATTCAACAGCTTTTCCTTATAAAACTTGAACAGCTTTCTTTCACTGATTGTCCCGTAGTCCGCCCAAGTGTGTTATGACTCTATGAATAATCATCTTCTTTTGACAATCCTGATTGCGGTGATTTGTTGTGTCGTTTGTGCACCACTATACTATGATGACTCTAGACACCAGATATATGATTGTTATAACACAGTTTCCTGGACCCCACATATGCCATTGGTCAGCAAAACAGGTAGTCCCTCCCCAGTTAATCCTATGGTTGCTGATTTTTTTTATTTTATTGAGCCACAGTGTTTTGAACTGGGATAGCAGAAACTATTTCCCAAACATTCCAAAAATGACACACATCACCTTTAACAAGTCATGTTTGTTTGTTGGTGGTTGTATGCAACACCACTTAGGGATGGAAAACTAATGTTGTCAGCTGTGTTTTTCCACCTCTCTCACATTCTCCTTGGGGAGAGAGTTTCCAATAGCGACCTGTCTGTCCCTGCCCCTCCCACAGGACAGAGTGACAGTGGCTCCGCCTCCTCCCCGATTGCTATAGTAATCTCCCCTGCTTCTCCAGCCACCAAGCCACCCAGGAATCAGACGTCACAAGGTGGTTTATAGTTTGCCTGCCCATTGTGTGACTTGACACAAACTGCCCACTCCTCCTCTTCTCTCATATGTGCACTAATCTGACTGGGGCTGTACTGGCTGTTTCTTATTCACTCACTAAGTTGTTTATAATAATATATTTTCTTCACTTGCCAGGGATTGTAACAAAGAGCATGTTCTCTGAAGCACTTACTGGGGATGTGTCACTTTGAGTTTAATCTGATTTTCCCCCCGACTTTTTATGCAGATTTAATGTCCCTTTGAATGTCTTTGAATGTTTACTAACAGTTTTATGTTTGACTTTTTAGACTGAGTTTGCTTTAGTTGGAACTTTTGCACAATACTGATTATTTATCCTTTTATTAATATTAACTACTTAATACAAATGATTATTTATATATATATATATATATATATGTATGTATGTATGTATATGTGTGTGTTTAGTCTATATAAAAGTGTATATTTATTTATTTATTCATTCATAATATTAAATATATTTTCTAAATAATTATGTGAATGTAATAGACATATAAGGCAGTCACGATTTCAGGTCTAGCTATTGAGTATGTTTGAATTTTTTTTTATGTGTAGCTGTTACCTTGTCTTTAAAATGTAGATAAGCCAGCTTGTATTAGTGTAATTAACAATAGCTTAGCACGTGCAAACCCCTGTAACTCTAATACCACTCCCTGTCTTTCTCTGTGTGCATATTTACCCTCCCCTGTAGACAAGCGCTCTTCCTCTACTACAAACCTGAAACATACTGACTCAGTCATCAGCAAGCGTCTCTCCTCATCCTCAGCCACCCTCCTTAATTCTCCTGATAAAAGTAAGTGTCCTCCCTGCCCTCTCCTGCCCTTTTCTTATCCAGGATGTACATCATACAGCATGAGTTCTTTTGATACATGAACATGAGTACATACTTTTTAATGCTGGTCATGTGATCCAAACAGAAGTCTGTCACAAGTCATGTCTCACACAGGTGCCTCTCCCTGTGGTTTGCTTGATGAGCTTCGTTTTACAATGTTATTTAAATGCAAATTCAGCATTGTGTTTATTTGAATGGGCCGAAAGTGTTTTTGCCATCTTGGCAGCTCATGATTTTTGCAGACATGCTGTTTCTCTCCACAGTTTCCTCGTCCTCTAACAGGAGCAGCCAGCCATTTACTGTTTGTGTAGGAGTCACAAAAGTTGAAGATTTTAGATCACTTTTGTGTTGATGGTTTTATCTTTGAAGTCTGTCTTCAGTCCCTAATGAGAGAAACCTATGTTTTCGATTCAGGAGTTGAGCTCTCTTTTGTCTCTCAGGTGCAAAGAGGAGAAGTTCGTCTTTGAACCGGTTGCCTAGCAATGTTCCTCAGTCCTCTAAAGAAGTGCATAAGCAGCCTCAGGTGGAAAAGACAGGTGCCAATCTGCCAGTACTACCCTTCTTTTGAAGGATTTGTTAAAAAATTTAAATTCTGTCTTCATTTACACACTCTATTGTCATGTCCAACTTTAATGATTTTCTACTGTGAAACACAAAAGGAGATATTTTGAAGAATGCACTAGCTTTATTCCCATTCATTTACAATGAATGTCAACTGGAGTTTTCAAACAAAAGCTCCATGAAAGTATCAGTAATTTATCTTAATTTCTTCTTTTGTGTTCCAAAGAAGTCATATAGGTTTGGAGCAGTGAGTAAAATGAGGACAGAATTTTTATTTTTGAATGAACTATCCCTTTAACATTGTTTCTGCACACTTAAAGGGGTCATGAACTGCCTTTTTAATTTTTTTGTACTGTTCTCTGAGGTCCACTTATAATGTTATCAAGATTTTTACATTAAAAAACATCATAATTTAGAAGTAATAGGCTATTTTCTGTCCTGTTTTGACCCCCTTCATCAGAACGCTCTGTTTAAATAGGCGTGGTGGACTGTAGACTCGGAAGTAAACACCCATTGCTCTGATTGGCTAACAGTTGTGTATGTTTGACATCCTACACAGATGGACGCTGCTGTGATTTAGGTTAAAAACGCATAAATACTCAGTACATATCAAACGATCTGTAATAACAGACAAAGCAATAGTGACCACATAATAAAAACAGTTACTCACACTTGTGTGTTGCAACATTACTGTCGGATCCAGTATAGTCGGCACAGCATCGTCTTTTAGTTTCAGTCTTTCTGAAAATCCTGCGTCATCTGCGGTATGAAGTGAACATAGGACCAAGTTCCACTCCACTCTTTCCTAATGTTAGGATCAAAAGGAAGGCGATGCAAAGACTGTGTTTTTTCACAACTTGGCTCTGTAAAGTGTCTTATTGTCTTCGGAGCCATCTTTATCGTTTGGTCTCTGCATAGACCTGTCTATCGTTATTTACACTACATGCGGTGGGCGGAGCTAAACAGGCAGTGATGTTGAAGCAGGCGTTGATCACCTTCTGCGGAGGCGGTGTTTAGCCTGTCGTTTTGGCAGACTGGCTTCAATATAAGCTGTTTTTAGACTAATGAGAAAGTTTTGAGTTCTGAAACTTGCAGGATGTTTTTGTAGTACAATAACCTCTTATATGTCAAAAGATCAATGGAATTTTGATTTCTCAGTTCATGACCCCTTTAACACAGAGATTGAGAACAATGATGAACAATCACAAGGTCTCATAAAATATTTTTATTAAAGGTTTGAGCCTTTATTTGCCTACTTTAGCAGTTTACTCAATGTCATTCTGAAAATCTAGTTTCAGTGTAAATAAGCATTTAAACTTATACAGGGAGCTTACACAGGCATTCGCAAGCATGCAACAAATGCAATTCTCCATATTATAATTAAACTGAAAACTATAAATACAACCACAATTATAAAGCAGAGTCTAGCTGCATTGTTCTCATCAAAATATCCATTTTCTCATTCACTGCAAGTGGCACGCATACAGGTGCATCTCAATAAATTGGAATGTCGTGGAAAAGTTCATAGCAAACTCACCAGACCTGAACCCCATAGAGAATCTATGGGGTATTGTCAAGAGGAAAATGAGGAACAAGAGACCAAAAAATGCAGATGAGCTGAAGGCCACTGTCAAAGAAACCTGGGCTTCCATACCACCTCAGTAGTGCCACAAACTGATCACCTCCATGCCACGCCGAATTGGGGCAGTAATTAAAGCAAAAGGAGCCCCTGCCAAGTATTGAGTACATGTACAGTAAATTAACATACTTTCCAGAAGGCCAACAATTCATTAAAAATGTTTTTTTTTATTGGTCTTATGGAGTATTCTAATTTGTTGAGATAGTGAGTTGGTGGGTTTTTGTTAAATGTGAGCCAAAATCATCACAATTAAAAGAACCAAAGACTTAAACTACTTCAGTCTGTGTGCATTGAATTTATTTAATACACGAGTTTCACAATTTGAGTTGAATTACTGAAATAAATGAACTTTTCCACGACATTCTAATTTATTGAGATGCACCTGTAAGCTTAGACACAGAAAAGGCCTTGCTTCCTGAATGATTCTAACACTGCCCTGTCCACTTTGTCTGTAGGCCCAATCCTGAAGAAGCGAAGCTCCTCCCTCTCTCGAGTAGGGGCTAAAACGCAGCCCGTCACCAAACCAGAGAAATCCACAGCAGATGAATCAGGTGCTTAAATCCCAACTGGGACATTTCGCCATGCCTGTTCGCCATTTACTAATAAATAAGCGCAAACTTCGTTCACGTCTATGGTCCGCTCTGCTTTTGTTTAATTCGCAGCCAACAGAACATTACATTGGTGTAATAAGGGATGTTGGGGGGGAGCATGGGGTTTACAGGGTTGGTTTGTGGTTATAAACATGCAGCGTCTTTCTCCCTACGTTCTTTTTTTGCCATGTCTTTCGACTCGTGCATCAGATCATCGTGCATTCAGAAACATAACAATCTGCTCAAATCTATGCTATTTTGTTCACATGTCGGTTGGTGTTTGCTGCTGTCTTGAGCTTCCAATTCGTCTTAACCTCTCCTTGTTGCTTATTCGTTCTCTCAGGGACCTCAACTAACCTACTCACCAGAAATGGGCTCTTTGTGTATGCAAATACAATGTATTTTTGTTTGTGTGAACATTGTTGTTTTTCTTCCCAAATGACATGACCATAACCAAGGAGTTTGGCCCCTGGTGCCATGGCTGTTTTCAGTGTGCGAGTGTGTCTATTGTCATTCCAGGTTTAAATACGCAGAATGCTGAGTAGATTTACAGGAACGCTGTATTTAGTTCTAGAAACTTGTTTGCAGGACATCTTTAGACTCTTGGTTTATATGCTCACTTAAACTGTGTTTTAGAGTTTCCCCGTCACAGTACACACTTGTTCAGATTGATACCACCATTATCTATGCTGAGAGCACTTCCTTATTATTGAACTCCCTTAACCACATCATCAAAAGCTTAACAGCCTCACCCCCTCTTCACAACTTGGACTGTATCAATACAGTGTCAAAGGGGAAAATAAAATAAATGGATCATTCAAGAGACATTACGTTTTTACTCTTTCATTTTTCAGTTTTTCCCCACTGGATTTGTAACTCTGATTACAAACAGATCTCATGACTACAAGAGCTTTTTCCCCCCCCGTTAACATGTCCTTCTACAGATCCGGTTTTCCAGTGTACGATCTGTATCAAATGTATTCAGTTTCAGCAGAATTTTTTTATGTTTTCCCAACTACATTCTGCAAAACTGCAGTATAGACCAGACTGATGTCAAATGCAGACCTGTAATCTGTTTCTTAATTTAATACTAACATAAATTCGATCTATACCTCAAATTAAAAATTCTTGACTCTTGTCTGATGGATCTCAAAAAGCTCTTCCAGTTACTCTTTTAGTTCTGGCTTTATGTGTCCCTTTTGTTTTCACCTCCACTTACACAGCCCTGGTCCTGCTCCCAATCACCTCCCTCTTATCTCACTAATATTCTTTTTGTCTCACCAGCATTGAGAGTCTCAATTGACATCCACTGTTTACATTTAAAGTACTTTTCTCTTTGTTTTTTGTGTTGATTCTTGCATTTTAAATCACATTGGTGTCATTCCCCTCTCCTTCCTCTTGTGTTTATTCCTCAACCTATCTCTTTTCTTTTCACTTTTGTCTGCTGTTTTTTGTGTCTGTACGGGCACACCGTGTCTATAGCTCGCCGCTTAATGATGGTTTAATATGAAATTATTCACCTATTGTCAGTAATTTATAAGTATAATGCTTTTGGTGCCGTTTACATTTCCACGGTAACAGTGGCTTCTCTGGTTGTTTGGTTATGGTTCAAGAGTTGTGTAGTTGTTCATTGCGAATTTAGCAGTTAAATAATTTAAAAAATACAAAATGAATTCCTGTAATACTCTGCAGAAACCTACTATTGCTCATCCTTAAAGCTTCTTTATGGAGAAATTAATAGGAATTTTACTTTGGGAAGACTAGGATGTGATTTTGTTTGTTTGTTTCTAATTTTGTTTATGCTTAAACCAGCCTGTTGTAGGCATTATGTCTACATGAGCAAATCACTAAAACTGCCTTTTGACGATCTTCGACAAATGGCAGACCGCAAGTCATTCATTTCCAGTGGAAAGTAATATGGGAGATGCGTGCGGAGTTCCTATTATGCAGAATTTTCTGATCCACTCCTGGCATGACGAAGCGGATATCGTCCTGTTTTGGAAGGCCAAACAAAGTAGTTTTGCTTTCACAACGAAACACACAGCTCCTCCACAACATGGCAGCGGCGGCAACAGCGAGAATCAAAGTTACGCCTTCTTTCTTTGTGTGAACATTTGGGCGGCGTTATGCAAATCTTCCCACATCGTGACGTAGACATGTGGGGGCGTGTTAGAATGAGCCGTTTTAGGTAGGCGTGGTTGACTCTTAACTTTTATAAAGAATATCTCTTTGGATTTGAGACTTTAGTCTTTGCAACTTTACAGATCTTCTTTATGCACCAAGAGCTTGTAACACTCCAAAGAGAAAGGAAAAATTTAAATCGCATCATATGACCTCTTTAAGCTTAACAAGGCTGCATTTATTTGATGAAAAATAAAGTAAAATTATTGTGAAATGTTACCCTTTAAAAAGAACTGTTTTCTGTCTTAATGCATCTTTGGGTGTAATTTATTTCTGTGATGACAAAGCTGAACTTACAGTAGCCATTACCCCAGTCTTCAGCATCAGAAATCATTCTCGTGTGCTGATTTGGTGCTCGACAAACATTTATTATCAATGTTGAAAACAATTGTGCTGCTTAATATTTTTTGGAAAAAGCATTTTTTGCTTTTTTTGAAAGCACAGCATTTATTTGAAATTGGAATTGTTTGTTATTATAATAAATTATTATATAATTGTAATTATTATACATGTCTGTACTACAGTGTGCTACTCAGACCCCAAACAGCTATGATGAACGTCAGAGTTTTTAGCGGTATTCAAGCTCTTAACTTGCACAGACTTGTATAAAGCACTATATGTGGGAATAAAGGTGGCTTGACTTGATTTGACTTGACAGAATCTCAGACTTTACTTTTAACATAATCAGATCTCGAAATAATCAGATTTAGAAATGCCCACTTCAGTGATTCATTCAGACACACGTTTAATTTGTAGCGCTGCCCTACATATAATGAACGCTAACCGAGCTTGAGTGTGTGTCCCAAAGAGAAAGCAAAGGAGAGCTTGCACTGTTTATCCACTGGAGGAATGTAAATTGAAACTGACATGTTTCCTTCTGATGGTCATACTGTACTCTAGCTTCACTAGTGGCTTGACCTTACAGCTCTCTATATCTGATCTGCTTGATGGTCATTTGGAGAGATGCCTAGAGTTAGAGATGAAAACATGGTGTACTCTGCTAGCTGTTTTGTTGTGATCATGTGGGGAGGGTTTCCAGTAAAAGTCTTTTTCAGATTGATGACAGCAGTAAAAGCCCAGCTGCAATGGTGTGATATATACACTATGCTTTGATTATGCTGAACAATGATTGATCACTACATAGCGATCAAAGTGCCTTTTAAATGTGAGGCTCTTCTGTTTGATCCAAAAGTCTGAGACAACATTGAAAATGTGGGATTCAGAATCTAATTTAAATCTTTAAAGTTAGGGTTTTGGTCATTGGTTCATAGTGTTTTTCTTTTTCGCATTTGTGAAAGCAGAAAGCTGAGAAAGAGAAACGCTTCACGTCACCAGTAGGAAAACGCCCTGCCTCACCCTCTAGTCGTCATCGATCCCCGTCTCCTTCTCCTGCTGCTAACACCACTACAAGAGCGCCCTCACCTGGAGCAGCCAAGTAAGACCTGTGAGATTAGGTTTAGCCTGCAGTGGTTTCACTCTAAACTGATAGTTTGATTTTAAACCTTTACAATCTGCTGCTCAAATTGCATATCCCATTGTCTATAGTATGATTGTGTATAAGCCCATCTTTTGTATTTATTTTCTATGTTTGTGTCCTTCAGGCAGAGTCCACATTTCCGCACTCCTTCCCCCAGTGGTTCGAAACAGCGGCCTCCATCCCCTCAGCCTTCTGCCACATCCAAACCTCCACCCATCCAGAAACCTGCTCTCACCCCCACCGGCCCGCCCACCCTTCGCAAGAGGGACTCCAAGCCAAACGATATGTCTCCCATGATGCCTGTCACTCCACAGTCTCCAGAAACCAGCACGCCCAGCCCGACACCCGCACCCAAGACCAAAGAGGGTGAGTGAACTCAAAAAAACTAATTATTGATGGTAATACCTGGGCATCTTAGAAAGTTGTGTACATTTATATAGTTAATAGATTTTTAATTGACACAAATATTTAAGTAGTTTGAGAGTGTAGGAAGTCATTCCCATTGCTTAATAGGAATGGGCAGGCACTACTGAGTTCTTTTAGCATGATTTGTTTATTTCAGTTCTATGATTGGTGGATATTTCTTTGCAGAATCATGGGTAATGTAGTTTTCCCACCAGGAATTTCACTGTTAAACAGAATTCTTTTTTTAAAACTAGGTTGAAATAATGTGGTGTGACAGCTTTAATGAAAGCCTGTTCCATTGATTAACAACATCATAGCTCACGTTAAGTTACTGTTAAAAATGTAGTTCCCTATGAAGAAAATTAACAACGTTTTTATACTTCCAGAACCCAACTGTTGCACTGTATTACAGTGTCTGTGGCAGGTAGATTTTAAATTCTAACTGACATTGACATTTTCCTCAGGATCAAGGCGAAAAATTTCAATGATAAATTTAAAGTGTGAAGTTTATCAGAAATTCTTTTAGAACATGAAGCATGACTGATTTCAGTACAGTACTGCATTTCAAACTCTACTTGATGTTCCTTTCAGCACATATAAGATTCTCTGCCAAGTGCTGCTGTCATGATGATGAAGCAGGTCATTTCTTTCCTCTAATATTTAATAGGAAATAATCTTTGAAAATGATTCAGCTTTTTACTGCTTCCTGCCTTGCCAAGTGTCTGGCCAAAACAAAGCCTTTGATCTATTACAGCAGCAAACCAGCACCGCTTGTGTAATGAACTGTCTTTAGATATCGTCTAACAAGGTCAGATGCTGCTGGGGTTACTGAGTTTGTAAACGGTGCCATTCAGGTTTATCCTTGAGACGCAGTGCCCTCTGATGAAAACATAAATCTGTTATGCTTTTACTTGGTGAAAGACACTTCCCTGTCTTTCAATGCATTTTATTGTGTAATACTATAGAAGAAAGTAATTAATTAACTATAAATAATGGCAAAGATAATATTAATATGCGTCATGTATATGTGTGTTTTCAGAATCCAGTTCCAAAGCAGGAATCGCAGGAACTAACTCCGCTGCAGAGGCTTCCAAGATCCTGGCGGAGAACCGGCGTCTGGCACGCGAGCAGAAAGAGAAAGAAGAGCAACTCCGCATACAGAAAGAAGAAGAGGAGAAGTGTGTTCATTTGATTAGCTTCAGCGTCAGGAACCTGCTTTGAAACTTCACTGTGCATTCACGATACTAAGTCTTTCTGCTTTAACTACTTCTGAATATACTAGGCAAATTATTTAATATGCACCTATCTTAAACCTACAATTACTCCTTTAAAATCAGAACGAAAACACTGGCATTAGTTTGTAGTCATATTCATGTTGTCCTTGTTAGTAAGAGCAGGTTTGTTATGCAGACATTAAAGCTGAAGTTATCCTCAGCTTGTTGTGCTAAAACTACTTTTGAAGTGCCAAAGGCCCTGAGGTATCATGTCTCGACAGGCTGAGGAAAGAGGAGGAGAAGCGGCTGGCGGAGGAGGAGCGCTTGAGGCGTGCAGAGGAGGAGAAGAGGCTTGCGGAGGAGAGGAAGAGAGAAGAGGAGGTGCAGGCTCGTATAGCAGAGGAGGAGAGACAGCGAATGGAGCTGGAGGAGCAGCAAAGACAGACTGAGCTAGAGAAAGAGGTGAGTTGACAATGCACTTGCACAGAAACCCTGATAGAGCTACTCTATTTAAATAATTGACTCCTTGCTCATTCAATGGCAGCGCGAGGAGGCTGAAGCAAAGGCCCAAGAGGAGGCAGAGAGGCAGCGTCAAGAGAGAGAACGCATTATGCAACAGAACCAACAGGAGCGCATTGAGAGAAAGAAGGTGAACGCCTTCACATGACACTGACATTTATACAATTTGCATTGAAGGTAGCAGCTGTAGTTTAAAGAATCATACAATTTGCTTCAGTGTTCTGTCTCCATCTGCAGAGAATTGAAGAAATTATGAAGAGAACCAGAAAAACAGACCAAATCGATTTTAAGGCAAGCATTAATTTTATAGCACGTCTTTTATTATATAGAATTAAGGCATGATGTATCTGCTTGTTACGTGTCATTTCCACTCCCAGGCAGTTACTTATGTTGTGTCTGTATGTTCTCCTAGAGTAATGATGAGAGGGACATTCCTGATGAAAATGGAGAGGAGGCTGAGGACCAAATATACTGTGAAAATAAGGGTCCGTATCTTTATGCCAGAAATGGCAGAATATTACTTTGTCGGCAACAACAGGGAGTTTCTATGTAGCAGATGACTGATGTTTCACTGAAAAGCAAGTGACAACTTATAGGAGAATTGCTGAAATGAAACTGAACACCTGTTTTACACAGTATTTACAAATAATTTACTAAGCAAATTTGAAAGGGCAGGCAATGCCAAAATCTCAAGATATCTCTAAATATTGATGAGATAATCTATCACTGTATGTAACATATAGCTGCACAATACTGGAAAAACTTTTTTGTGTGTGTGTCCTGACCCATTCAATATGGCAATAAAATAATTATATTTTTTATTGTGGTTATTATTAAATAAAAGTATTAAACAAAATAAGAAATATTACTATTGTAAAACTGTTGTGCTGTTAAAACAGAGAAATCAATTATTATTAAAATTGTTAAGCCATTGAGCTGTTGTTTTAGCAGAAAACTGCAGGGAGCCCTTAAAGCTTCTGTTTTGCTGAACCAATTTATAAATGCTTCTCGTGACAAATCTGGTGAAATGAGTGGCACAGTGCATGTAGGGAATAAAGCAGCATTGAAGGTGTTAAAAACACTAGAACATGAGCTGCTTGTGTGTAAATGAACATAGTGCTGCACTTCACTCTGAACCTATAATTAGATCACAGCCTGTGCAGTTTGATAATCAGACTAAGACATCACAATTTTATTTCAGTTTACTGTGTATCCCTAATGTATGACTGAATAATTCATCTGTCTCATTCAAATTTAGAGAATCAGGCTGTCGAGTCAGAGCAGAATGCCATGCAGACAGAGCCATCAGACTCTCAGAAGCATCACTTACCTGTGGAGGAGCCAGTCAGCGAGCAAGAGGGGCCAGTTGATAGTATGAACACACAAACAGATGTGGACAATAAAGAGAACAGCAATGGACCCAGCACAGAGGATCCCTCAATGGACAGGTACAAAAATGACCTTATTTACTCTAGTTTCATCTGGGTTACACTAGTGGTGCATAAAACACATTTGCATTTGTGCTTTAATCTCCAGCAGCCCCCCTCCCAAGTCCTGTCTGATGGAGGGCTCGGAGTTTGTGAACGAGGACTCTAAAGTGAACATGGTGCCAGGGTTGAATGGTAAAGGAGGACCCTGGAGCTTTGAGGAGCTGATCGATCTGGGTGTTCATGCGAAGAGCAAACCCCTGATGGATGATGAGGGGCCTAGAGTGGCCTTTGAAGAGAAAACCAGCTCCATTCATCCAGCCCAGCCTATTGAAGCTCTGTCCGGTACGGGCTTTTCATTCTATTAAGTCTACTAAATGGTATTGTATTAGTTTATATTGATTTGAACTCACAGAATTGACCTCATGCTTCTCTTGTTCTCTCAGAGATGTGAATGCGGAGGTCTGTGTTTAAGGCCTGCTGATTAATGCACTCCATGAGTCACGTCCAGCTGAGCCTCAGTGTCAGCGCTCAGACTCGTCTGGACAGCCAGGGAAAGCGCACAGTGCCACACAGCCTCTGCAGATAATAGATGGATAAAGCAAGAGAAAATAAAGACAAGTTGGAAGTAACAAGCTAAAGAAATGATTCAGGGAAAATGATAGATTCCTTCAGTGTGCTTGCTTCGGCTCTACATCTTTCTAATATTGACATCAGGATTAGTTTTTTCATATATTTCTTAAATTTGTTGTTTAGTTTTTTTTGTTGTTTTCATCTTTTAAATGTGGAGACAACTTATTTATTCATGTGGCTTCTCCACATTTAAACGGCTGCTGTCTTTTGACGGTTACCACGTGCACTTTTTTACTAAATTCCAGTGCAGGTGTTCACGTGGCACATACAAATTCATTATAGCTTCAACTTAAGCATTTTGTTGAATAATCTGGTTGGTTGAGTCAGTGTAAAGCGTTTTGAAAAAGGAAACTCTCACATATCTTCAGCTGACAGCTCAGCAATGTGACCCAAATGGGAACCTGTCGTTGAAACATGAGGTTAGACGGGCTGCTAGTGCGGCAAATCTCCAGTTCTAATGTGACCTCAGGATATTTTCCTCTAAGCTTCTGTTTCTCCTCTCCAAAGGCATAAACATCACCACTGTAGTGTTTAACACTATGTCCCTGTGCAACAACTGAAGCATTCCTACTGTGTAACACTTGTAGATAGCAAATCTCACTCAAAATGTTTCATTAAAACCGTTTACCAGACTAATTCTAATTAAAATTGAGTGCAAACATGTTCATACTGCCTTGAGCTCTTGAGATTGAAGGATGATGGAGCTCAATGCGGACTGAAATAACACTTGTTGCTTTGGTTTAATGAGGTTTTTATGTCGTTCATTCCTGTTTTGTAGTAAATACCTATATTGTTGATGTCCTGTTCTACCTGTACATAAATATGACTAGTTGTCAAATATCTAATTTAAGTGACCCTCAATATGTCTGCATGAATCTATCTGCTACTATATTGCATAATATAACACAGAGAATTACTGTAAGTCTTACTTGCACACTTTCCACATGTTTCTGTTCCCTGGAGTTTGAAGAAATGTGTTCCAGTGGATAAACTTGAATGATTTAATGTTCTCCAATTCCCAAAGTCCCCTCAGGGTTATACTGTACTATCAGTTTTTTTGTGTATATACAGTTACTGTTAGTTCTCACATCCATTCATGGCCTAAATAACCACACTAAGTGTAGTCCTCTCTTTGAAAATGCACAAGTATATATATATTAAAAACTCTTCTAAGTATTATGTAAATCAGTATTAGGCTGTCTGGCTATACTTGTGGTTGGGAATAAGAACTAGGCAGCAGGTTAGTGTGCTGTATAGTGTGGTACAACACTGTACTGTAAGATGAAACAGGCCAGATGTAACTAACTGCACACAGCACCAGCGCACATTTATCTTTTTTGAACAGAGTGTGAAGTGATGTGAGTTGGGAAAAAGAAAGTGGACAGAGTATAAGCGAAGTCAAAAGGGCTTTTTGATTATGAAGCTGCTTTGAGGTGGAACAGCGATCCATTGAGCATGTTGCCTCTCACTGAGGTTGAGAAATGCAATTTAAATTTGCAGCTAGAGGATTCAGGGGAAGTTCAAATGATTTATGCACTAATGGTGAGGATTTGGCATTCAAGCATTTGGCTATTGATTTAAATGTCCAGAATGTTGTAATGAATGATTGGTCTCCATATGCTTGAAGAGTTCAGATGGCTTTGTGTACTGAAGTTGTGTAAAATGTTGTTTTCTTTGAAATATTATTTGCAGAGTAGTTTTACCAGTCAAATGCCAGAAACAGTTAAGTTTGTGGTTAACCGGTAAGTAAATTTCCTTATTTGTATAATTCCATCCGCGTTTAGGAATACTGTAGATCCCTCAATATGTATTTAATGTTCTTCTGTTATTTTATATGCAACCGCCTTCTGTGATTTTTATCTTTTGTTGTATAATAGTCACTTTCCAGATTGCTTTTTGACTCAGGCTCTTAAGTCTCCAGTGGAAAGTTGTTTGCGGAGGTTAGAAGTGTCCGGCACTTGGCATGAGACTACTGTACATGGGTTTGAGATCATTGCGATTTCCTCGGTTTTGGCCTTTTATACTCATAATACTTTGCATTTCCAAAATTGCTTCAGGTTGTGGTGTAGCTCAGTGGTTCCCAACCCTGGTCCTGTAGGCACCCCAACACTGCATGTTTTGCATGTCTCCTTAATCAAACACACCTGATTCAGATCATCAGCTCAT
>NW_015639782.1:2037579-2053253 GCF_001515625.1 Sinocyclocheilus rhinocerous | reverse complement strand
CATCAGCTCATTAGTAGAGACTTCCAAGCCCTGAAACTGGTGTGTCAGAGAAAGGAGACATGCAAAATGTGCAGTGTTGGGGGTGCCTCCAGGACCAGGGTTGGGAACCACTGGTGTAGCTGATGCAGACCCAATCACTGAGGTTTGTATGTGTTAGTTGCGTTTGCTTTCGTAATACACTAGCACAGCCACTTTCAGATGAGTTTAGTCCAGTGCAGATGTTGTTTCCACTAACAGGACCTTTATAGCCCTTTGCGCTTCATACATCAGAACTAAAACTCTTCTTTAATGTCAAGTACTCGATACAGGGGTAGAATAGAATGGTGCCTTAGATGCAGAATGGGTTTTATTTTCATATATTAATACCTTAACGTGTCACGTGAGCTTACCTCGGCCATGACAATCACTCTACTCGACCAGGGTCATGAATAGGATCTGCTTTTGTTAGAGCAGAAATAGCCCTGACCACAATCTATATTTGTAAATATATCTAAAGTGTACTGGGAAAATATAAATTGTTAAAATAAAGTTTTGAAAGATAAAAGAAATGTTTGGAGTCATTTATTGTTTCATGCACAATGGTTTGAATCCGTTTATTAATTTTTTGGGGGGCTTTTTGTCTTTTTTAACACAACGACATGCATAATTGCAACATTTTAAAGGAATTATCTAGAAACTAATCAAACAAGCCATTTTTGTTTTCATGAAGCAAAATGAGTTTACTGAAATAATGCATTTTGCAATGCATGTTGTATTCCTATTGTAACATCACACAGTTTCACCATAGCTTTGCAACAGCTGAAGCTTAAAATGCATGGTTAGGTTTGTAAATCCAGCGATTGCATTTATGATTGCAGTAACATGTTTTGCATAAGAAAAGCCCTTCATATAGCACTCATCTGTTCCAAGAACTCAAATCTTCCAATGATTTATCAATGCAAACTCCCTCACTGGTTTCTCTTTACTTGAGCACTCAAAGCTTCGCTAACTATTTCATCATTTCTATGTTAATTGCTCATTAATCAGCCGTATCAGGCCCTCACAGCTTTTTGGCACAGTCAGAGCAGTAGATGTCATTTCCGTTGATGACAAAGCGCTTGTGGGCCATGGAGAGGGAGCATTTTTTGCAATTAAAGCAGTATTCATGCCAGGTTTTGTCCTCGTAGTTCACCACGTTGGTCCCTCTGCCAAAGCCTGGGACACAGAAGATAACGGTTAAATATGGATGTTTTTTATTATTATAAATGCAATTATTTGCTATGCTTTTTATTCCTTTAAAGGTGTGTAGTTAGAAGTGTTCTGTAATTGTAGGAAAAAAGAATGATCATTTAATACTGGCACAGATTATACCTGTAATGGGATTTTGACATCCAGAGCACTTCTTGGCCACATCAGCCTTATAGCAGTTCACACAGTAGAACTGATCTTCATGGGCCGTGAAACGAGCTCCAGCCAGAGGTTTCTTGCATGTGTTACACACAAAGCACTCGGAGTGCCAGGGCTGGTCCTGATAGGTGATTCCACCACTGCTAATGGCCTGATTATTAGGACAGATTAGACAAAAGTACAGAGGCTTCAAAACATGCCTGATAGGAAGAGATAGTTCTGGTCTTCTAATTTGTTTCAAGAGTCGTTCATTCAACCGACACAAGATGAGCAACAGTTAACTCTGCAATGACTTCAGTCACCACAAAGCAACATAGAGTTCCATGTACACTAAAAAATATTTTTCAAAGTTGTAAATGAAAAGTTAATAAGTATATTTTACAAGACTACTTTAATTTAATATGTTGCTTGCTGTTTCTTTGTAAACATTTGTGAAATTTACTACTAATATCGGAGTGAAAATTGTTTCAAATTAAATCCTACACAAATTTTTCAGTGCACACTACTTTTCAAAAGTTTGTGGTCCGATGTTTTTTATGCATTACACTGATCAAAAGATTTTTTAATTTTACAAAAGATTTTAAAGAAATGTTCTTTTGAACTGTCTATTCATCAAGGAATCCTGAAGAGAAAAAAAATCAAGGTTTCCATAAAAATATGAAGTTTTCAACATTGTTTCATGAAATGTTTCTTTTTAGCAAATCAGCATATTAGAATGATTTCTGAAGGATCATGTGACACTGAAGACTGGAGTAATTATGATGAAAAGCATTCAGCTTAAAAAACATTTAACAATATTTTTTCCTGTATTTTTGATCAAATAAATGCAGCCTTGATGAGCATGAGACATTTCAAAAACATTCAAATCTTACCGACGCCAAAATTCGAAGTCATTTGTTTGCTAAATACCCGTATAATAGTGCTTCAAAATTAATCTGACTGTACATTATGCCTGACCTTTATACTGCACTTTAATAACTGCAAACATCGAGTTCAGGTTGCGTTTCTGTTCCATCTATATGAAGTCTTTCGTCAATACAGTCCTTCGGTATACTGTTAACTGACCTCTTTGCAGCGGGCACAGTGCTTGGCAAACTTCTTCTCATGGCAGGCAGTGCAGTACATATCGTCACCCTTGGTCAGGAAGCTCTGGCTGCGGATTGGCTGCTTGCACTCAAAGCAGATGAAACACTCTTCATGCCAGACTTTATGCTTGTACTCCACATTCTTAGATCCTACAGAGAAACACAAAAACTTTGCTGTCAATTACAACACAGCATGAGATATTTTGTGTCGAAAAAAGGTGTTTGTGCTGTGACACCTGTACACACACCTGGCGTAATCACTTTGTAGCAGCCCTGGCAGCGAGACGATCCGTCACGGTCTCCACACTTCCCACACATGATCTTGCCGTCATCCTTGGCAGCGAAAGACTCATTGGCCAGCGGCTTGTAGCACTTGGCACAGCGGAAGCAGCCCTCGTGCCAGTGGCGGTTCTTATGGGTCAGCTCCTGGATAAAGAGCACTGTGAGCGCTGCACAATATAAAATACTCTTTAAAAGGACTTATTTCAGTCAACGCCCACCTTTGCATCAGCACCTATAGGCTTGCGACACTCAGCGCAAGTGTTGGCGCAGAGCTTGTCGAAGCAGCGCACGCACACAGGCTTGTCATCTTTCTTGGCGTACTTCTTGCCCTGCAGGTTGTCTCTGCAGTAGAAGCAGTCGAAACGCTCGGTCATGGTGGAGCTCAGATAGCTGCGGGGGCCTGCAAGGACAAAACAAGGGCAAAGTATAAAACTGACTTGCCAAACCATTAGTCTATAACATGTAACATGGATTTTTAAACAATTAAAACAGATTACAATTGTCAAATTAAGACAATAGTATCAATGGTTCTACAAACAAAACCGAAGGATAAGAGGTAAGATATTTTGAACAATATGGAGGTTAAATAATCATTAATTCCCACTCAGCAAAAAATAAAATTCACAAAAAAATATATATTTGCTAAAATATGTGTTCAATTATATTTACATAATATGCTTTTGTACAAATATATTATTGGCCGATTTTTAATATATGGAGGGGATGATTTATGAAGCAAAATCATATATTTATTTTGCCCTCCATATACTTATCCAAGAAAATACATTCACATACATCAGTTTTTTTTTCTACAATGGGTGTGAACATAACATATTTGAATAAAAAATAAGGAACATAATTTACAATGTAAAAAAAAACGTAACATTTAAAAGTTTTAACAAAAAAAAAATTTAACATTTTTAAATCATTATAAATCCAGTTTTGATCCTAAGTACGCTATTTCATCCACATTTGTATTTAGCCTAAATGTAGGCTACTGTAAGATTGGAAATGTATGTTCTTGCCCCTGAAATACATTTTGAAATATACTTTGCTGTATTAAGGATGAAACTAAATATATTTTCAATTTGAGAAATATATGCCTCACTGTTTTATCACATATATTTAGCAAATATTTAAATATATATTTTGGCCAGAAAAAAAAATGCTGTATGGGTCTAATTCAGTCTATTGCTATTATGACCTGCATATATTTCATATAATTATATTCAGATGTGTATTTTGTGATGTATAGTGTTGGACATTGTTACTAGATAAATTAAACTGCTGAGTGTGAGAAGTGTGCTTTAAGAACGTTTATTTTCTGAAGGTGCAATGTAAAATATTGCCAGGATTTTAACATGAACACTTTAAAAAAAAATATATTTTTTTGTGCATATCACTACTTTTTTATTTGGAAACTGAAAAAAAGAAAATAATAAAAGAAAACCTGTTGATTCAATGTGTTAATCTTGCGAGGAATTCCAAAAAAAATAAAATAATAATAATTGGATACTGTTGTGTCGGTGCGAGTTTGTTTTCAGAATTGTGATTTGCTTTGCACTTCTCGGCTACCGTAAGTTTTCCTTGTGTGTATGTGATTTGCAGCACTACGGAACCTGAAGGGGATCCGGTGAAGTACAAATGCTAACGCTAGGTATTTATTTGTGCATTAAACTAGATATAAATTATGTGCTTGTATACATGTATTGTGAGCTTACGTATAATATGCAATTGTGAGATATTATGCAGTTGTGAGATTTTATACTTTATTTACATTTACATTTAGCAGAGGCTTTTATCCAAAGTGACTTACAAATGTGGACGATGCTATGCAACTGTGCGAGCCGATAATAACTCCTTTTATGTGACATAAAACTGACTAGATTAAATGTGTGGTCTTTTAATTGAAAACGGATTTGGAATGGACGGAAGATACCCTGATTTCTCTCCCACTCCATTCCACACCTACTTTATTCAGATTATCAAACCTGTTAACTGACCTGTACTAAATATCGAATATTGGAGCACTTTAACATTCATCATTTTGTTCTACAGTAAGGATCAAGTAGAGACTGCACGAGTCTCTCTCTATTCAGTGCGTATAATGCTTTTGTGAGTAATCGATTATTATAATACATCAAATCACCACAAGGGGCCAGTATAAGGCAATAACAAGAATCCGCGTCGGCTAAAGGGACTGATTTGTCTGGGAGGGACTCTTAAAGGCTTTTAAATGAACCTCGGGAATTTCCTGTTTCGATTACAGATTATGATGTTTTCTAAATACTCTTAAAATAATGAAGAGTCCACATGGACAGCTGCTCTTTTATATAGATCATAAAAAGTGTTGCACTTAGTATAGATCAGCACGTAAGTACGTTCTGACTTGCATTGATATTTGCTTAAACCAGTGTCCCGTGGGTTGCAAGATATTGTTGAGATGATAAATGTTTTGTTTGCACCTCTTCATCTGTTGCAAACAGCCTAGCAACCGCATGCCAAACAACTTGGAAAAGTCTGCTTGAAAAGACAGAGGCCAAATCACCCCACAGATGTGGCCACTAACACTTCATCTCTGATAGTGCCAGAGCTGCATTTTCTGGCCATGGATAAGTGGAGCTGTATTTTTAGAGAACACGCTCATTCTTCCCAGTGGGGTTTGTCTCTGTCAACATCCTATTGTTAGCCCTTGAGTAAATATAGCCGTTGTCATGGTTACATTCATTAAATTCTACTTATTTAATCAAAACGACAACATGATTCTTGAAATGGGTCAGAACCACAATTTGGAAAGACGACTAAACGTCAAATTTTCCCCACTGAGTTGACCGTATTTATCTGATAGACATGGATGGGCACCATAGTCAGTGCTCTTTCTACATTAGGATCCATTATTTAGTATTATTCAAAACAACATTAGGCCATAAGAGGTGTTTCTGAAAACAAATTCATTACAGCATCAAGAGAAAGGCCTGTTTGTATTTCTAACATTTTAATCCAACATTGCTAAAAAATGATGACTTATATTAGAGATTCCACTAAACTAAAACTTTATAATATATCCTAATATAGAACAAAACATTGTCAGAGAGAAGATAATCGGAGTGAAACTTCCAACACAACTGGATTTGTGGAAAAAATGTCTAGACTCAGTAAGTCTGTTTAGTAATGTCCATTTCCTGAATTCTCTCCTCTGACTTTAGATGTAGGCTATACAAGTATTAGTGTTGTGCCTTCTGTGAACTGAAATATCTTTGTGACCTGAGCAGTATGCTCAGTCCTTAAGCCTTTTGGGATGCCGTCCATCAGCTGTTCATTTTTAGCTAGCTTTGTCAGAGTGTTTTCAAATGGACCACTTTGTCCCAAAGCAAAGAGCAAATGCTGCTCGAAAGGTCATCGGGAGATGAACAGTAACCAAAGAGAGCATGTCCACATTAAAGCAAACACTGACTGATGCACCCATATATGAACACTAACAAATGTAGTCCAAATAAATCATAAGAAAAGACTCTGATTGTGGAGAATCTGTGAATTAGCTTGAGCGCTATCTTGACTTAGACTAAAGTGGTCTAGATTAAGACCACATTCAGTTACACAGAAGTACGCAGCTGCTTCCTGAGCTCACCAATACAATTACACCAATAAAGAAATATTGGCCTGTCTGTGATATATTGGGTTATACCAGGCTAGTATTATCTGGTACTGATATTGCACAGGCCTTCAAATAAGATTAATATTGATCTATACTGGACATATAAAACAAACTTTACTGGAATCCCTTCCAAAAATGCTAAACCAATGCCACCATTGTCATAGACAAATCACAAGACAACATATACACTACCATTCAAAAGTTTGGAAGCATTTTAAATGTTTTTGAAAGTATCTTATACTCCCCAAATCTGCATTTATTTTATCAAAATACAATAAAAACAGTAATACTGTGAAATAAAACTACAATTTATAATTGTTTTCTATTTTAATATATTCTAAAATGTTATTTATTCCTGTGATGGCAAAGCTGAATTTTCATCCTCATTCTTCAGTGTCACATGATCCTTTAAAAAAATCACACTTTCACTGCTCAAGAAACATTTCTTATCAATGCTGAAAAAAAACTGAACCCAAACTTTTAAATAGTAGTGTAAGTTCAGCTATAACCATATCCAGCAAAAGAAGTGCCGATGGATGCACATGAGGAGAATCCATGGGCCGATCCACCAAAAGTTTTTCATGACTGTACATCCCACTGCATCTTTACCTGAGTGCCTGTAGAAACTCATATCTGCTTTCGGGGAAACACAGGATATCCTTGAGGAAATGAAAGAGATGCAAGGATGGATGGAGAGAACCAAACAGACAAAGAGTTACAGGGGAACTCCACTCTTCTCTTTGAGTTATGTGTCATATATACGACCCCAGCTGCCCCTTAAAATCTACACCCTGCCCCCAGTCGCCCACCACACCCATGGCCTGGCCTCCCAAACCTAAACCCAGCAATCCCAACCAAAGCATCAGCTGTCCTCTCCATTTTAGGCTATGCTTCAAAAGATAAGTGAAGGGGAGGGAGTCAGAGAAAGGGAACTGAATTCATCTGAATTCCTTGCTTATGACATCAGAGAGCAGAATAAAGGGGTTTTCACAGCCTTTCATTGGATCTGGTGGATCAGAGAGGCCTGAGGCTTTGTGCTTGTTCTGAAATGGATTAGTAAAGGGCCATTGCGCTACTCAGACTTTATGAGTTCACCCAGAACTACTTTGTTTATCAGTGCTTATATTGTGAAATAAACTTTGTATTGCGTTTGGCTTGTGTCTGTTTAAACAACAGTTGAATAGGGATTCAGGGAAAAGTGGACATTAAAAGATTCATTGCTTCTCAAATGCTGCGTCTCAAGGGTTTTAAGAGGACTCTATCTCACACACACACAAGTGTAACTGACCTCGGATGCCTTTGATACTCATATCTGACCACGTTTGTAATAAAACTGAGCTCTGTTCTCATTTCTCAACTCATTTCAGTTTTCAGATTGCAGATTGTCATGTATAAAGAAAAATATGCTTCATTTGGACCCAGCCAAGATTTCTGTAGTAGTTACTTACGAATATGTATGACATTATACAAAAACATAGTAATGATGACAATTCAGACAATTCAGTTTGCAGAGTTGAGTAAAGGCTACAGGAACAAATGATTTCCATGAAAGGACTGAAGCAGTCTGAACTCATCCACAAACATCTCAACTAAAGTCAACACTGCAAGACTTCATGGACACATTATCCACACCAAATTAGTGTATTTTTACCACTTGCACTCATAACAGACTTTATACTTCCACTAGTCCTAAGAAAAGTGACTATCATCATTTGTAGATGCCACTTGGTTTCATATTTTGTTACATCCAGGCATTTTTAAATGTGACATATGTATTCAAATAGTTTTTAGAACCACTTTATATTTTAGAATGTGTATGATGGTGTAGAGAAAATGTGTTTTTGTGTGTCTGGATGAAATGTTGAAGAAATGACTCATCGGTGGTCAGTGTTGTTGAGCCAGTGTGGACAATGGAAACAGATCCATCTGTCCTCTACTAAAGTCCTGCCTCGCGGGAGGCCTGAAATAGCAACCTGGCATCATGCACTAAAACAACCCCCTCTCATCTCTTATCTAAACCCCGCTAGAGAACAGATGACAGCTGAAGACCAACATGTGAAGAGGATGCTGAAGTGGATGAGGAAGATACTAGTCAACATTAGAGTAAGCGTTCTAAGAATGGGTCAGTGTTGATGTAAAGGGAAACATTTGTAGTAGACTCTTGGTCATCTGGACTGAAGCACCAACTATGATGCATTCATTGGAGAAAGTGAGGTAACAAGGAATAAATTGGAAATATGGGGCAGTTTGGAAAACAACAGCCTCTTCTGGCTCATAAAAGTGAATGGACCAGTTCTTCTAAACATGTAAACACTTAAGTTTATTTCTCGCCAGAGATCTTGTGCCTTTCATCTTAACAGTGAAGTAACACTGTCCAAGTAAGGGTTCAGGTATTTATTAAATCTATTCCATTAGGAATTAAAAGTTACCAAAATAGGCAGCGCCGCTTTCAGATTTTCCAGGAATGTTTCTTAAAAGCCTCTCAGTTACAATAATAAATCCAGATAATTTATCACAATACTATTCACAGTCTAGTGACTCATCTGATGACCATCCAGAGCGCACACAGTTAGGGAGCATGACAACATGTGTGCAGTCAGTGATGTGAAGGTCAGCATACCAGTGTTTTCCATCTCATTGACCAAGAACTTATTAAAGATCACTGGAACATTTTTAAATAAACATTTAGCAGGACCTCTTCTTACATGTAAATACATGTAATCTTGAGCCGGTTTAAATTTAGGGTCCAAATTACTTTTGCTGACAGACAAGTCAAAGCCAAAACCCTGTTTCAGGTCACATCCACAAATGATTCACTCTATGGTTCTGGAGAAAATATCCACTTGTGCGATAGTGCCATAACAGGTGATTGTTACTGAGAATGTTGAGATTAGACAGGGAGATTTCCACATTCATGGCTCTGTGGTGAAACACAGTCAAACTCAGGCTGGTAACCACCTTACCGTTTGACCATGTTTATGGAATATGGAAATTCTGATTAACAGCAGAATTTGCTCATATTCTGATTATGTGAGTGTCATGTAAATGTATAAACCGGATCAATATTCTGGTTTCTTAAAATCTAAATAAAGGCTGGAATACACTACACAACTCAAAATCTGAACAGATTTGATGACTTTGTAAGTGGTTAAAAAACTCATCATACACTAAACTGCTGGAATACACTACACAACTCAAAATCTGAACAGATTTGATGACTTTGTAAGTGGTTAAAAAAAACTCATCATACACTAAACGACTGAGAATCACATGCTACCAGACTTTCAAGTCGCTTAGACACAACAAAATTAAGCAGAAACATATGCCTCGGAGACACATGACAAATGAAAACAATGTGTCCTAAAATCGGCTCAAAATATCAAACAGCTTGTAACGTAAAAATCATTGAGATCTTTATAGAAGACTACATAAAAAGCATTTATGTATAAATATCAGTTGTCATTTTATATCTCCCAATAATATATCTTAGTAAGATTATATTTAAATGCTTAAACATATAATCAAAGCTCTGTAGTTTTTATTGTGGGAGAAAAACAAACATTTACGTATGGATAGACCTAGGTTGCTTCAGTAAATTTTCCTCTTGAAATATCACTAACGATATTAAAGTTATTCTAACATTTAATTTATAAAATTCAGTTAAGATTTTACAGCAAGACGACACATGAAGCACGACCTGGAGGTGGACATTTTTATAATTATACTAAAATGACTTTTACTCGCTAAAAAAAAAAAGTATAAACTCTCAGTCAGACGACAAAAGGCATGTAGTAGACAGGTTTTCCAGCAAAGTTTTCATCATGTTGATAATTTAGAGGTCTTTGTATATATTTACGTATCAAATATGATACAGTAGGTTTTATAGGCTTTATAATATATGTTTACAGATTTGTTACGTCTGTCAGCAGTCATAACGGGAGATAAGTGAGAGCTGTGGAGGACAGGAGAGCTGTGGCGCCCCCAGTGGACAGAATGAGGTTGCACAGTCTCCAGAGCTCCACATTTCCTAATTAGGACCTCCAAAGCAGATGTTGTGTTTTAGACATATACACGCCACCTGGTTGATTTCAGCAGATGTGTTGAGACTGAGACTGCTCAGCTGAAGTGTTTCCCTAACTGATTATACAGTGTGTGGGATCCAGAAAATCGTTGTCCTTATATGGCAGGATGATTTCTACTGACACAAACATTCGGAAAAGGCACTTTACTTCTGATGCTTTCAGGTAAAAAAAGCCACATGAACAGAGGTGTAATGTGTATGCAGTGGATAAGATACACAGGATGCGAGTCAGATGGGAAACAAATCTTTAAATTAAATGCTGAAGTCAGTTACAGTTAAAAACATAGCATGGTTAAACCATAACCACATTTTTTATTTAGTCCTAAATTGGTTTAGAAGTCAGTTACTTTAATCAGAATTTAGAACAAGTCTTAAAATATCCCATGAGATTGTAAAAAAAAATAAGAATCCTTTCAGGATAAAATGATCTCTTGCTGGATAACCTGAAATTCTGAACAAAATGTGTAAACAGTTTTTTTTTTGGTCTATTCAGCAGGATCTTATGTCACTTTGTATTAATTCCTAAGGGAATTTGATGCCAATAATAATTCCAATATCATTCCTGACTCTCAAAACACTTCACATGGTACAAACTGCATTAAATGTATCATCGTTTCCCAAATTCAATAATGTCTTTACAGTATAATCCAGTAAAATTCTATAGGTGTGGCTCAGGAAAATAACCTCAGAGATTTGAGAGCATAGATTAATTAAGGAAAATGCTTAATTTCAGCATTTGTTTGGATAGAAGTAAGTTGTCCCTTGTACCCCTAAACTCAATTACATACCAAAAGAATGAATAAAAATCATAGATTTTGTGTAAACCATAAACATCATTAAAACACCACAATTTAAAGTTTGTTAAGTGTACCCGTTACATATTTCAGGAGAAAAAAAAACTTTGGAATATACATGGGAATGTAGTCTTATTCATTTCATACGATCGCTTATATCACTAATAAATACATTTATTTCTATTAAAGAATTCCACAGAAAAAGATATATGCATCCATCTTCCATAATCCCTAAATCTCACTTACCAGTAAGCACTGAGCAGTGTGAGTCGCAGCTGTCTGCAGCAATGATGAGAGAAGTTCTCCTCTTCGTCTGCTGGATCACTGGGCTTAAAAACATCCACAAGGGGGAGTGAAAAAAAAAATCAGGATACCATCCAAATACTTTTGAGTTCATAGCAACAATGACATCAGACTGGAATTCACTCTTTGTGCTTAACCAAGTGTGTATAAAAGTCTACAGAGAAAGTAGATATTTAAGCGAGTTGTGATAAATAATCATTCGGTATGTTTAGCGATTCGTTCAGAATAAATATGAACATGTTTATAGTCTTTCACATGATATAGCTCAGATTTTTTAACAACGACTAATGCGTCATTTCAGATGCTTTAGTCTAGTAGAACACATTCCCTACATGCTTACTGAAAAGAGAAAACACAGACCACTAAGAAGATTTCATAGCTTTCAGAGATGATCCAGTTTTCTACTGTACACTAAAAGTGCCTTATTGGCATGGATGGTTCCGTGAAGAATCTTTAACATCCATGAAAACTTTCAATTCCACAAAAGGTTCTAGAACAAGGAAAAGGGTTCTTTAGATTTTTATAATGTTCTTTACACTAAGAACTGACCACTGAAAGGTTTTGGGGGGGGGGACTAAAAATAGTTCAGTGTAAGACCTTAAGCCCCAACTGAACACTGTGTGACATTTGTGATATATACAGTGTTGTGGAATTAATAGAGCACTAGAGAGTGCACAAATATAATCACCTTTAAACAACCTCCAGCTTGTCATCAGTTCCTGGAGTGCCTCCAAACGGTTAAAGACATCAATGACAAGGACAACAGAAGCTATGAAGTGCCTGGCAGCAGCAGCACATCTATGCTTATTTATGTCCTGGCACCTGTGACTGAGCCAAACAATTCCTTTCAGCCACATAATAATATTTTGTTTTGTAATCGTTGATAGGAAGACAGGGGCTAGTTGTCACAAAGGCTATAACCACAGTAAGACTGAGTCAGAAGTTCAGTTGCATACATTTTTTGTTAACTGTATCTCCCAAACAAGTACAGTTTTATAATAGCTGTTGAGTAAAAAAAAAATTTTTTTTATAAAATAAACAATAAAACCACACTGAGATACATTCAGAGTCAAGTACATAATTACACAAAAGACTACTCAGGACAAGAAATAGATAAATAATCTAGACACCTAGTATCTGCCTCTATTCGAGGGAATACTTTTCTAGTCCCAAAATCAAAAATGTAATATATATTTAAAAATTTAATATCAATATTTAATATTTATCCAACAAAAAGTTTTGTATGTGGATGTTTTGAGTTAAGAACATATCTTTATAGTGAATATAAAGTCAGCTAGAGAAGCCAAGTGGTACCTGGGGGAAAAAAATTAACTGAAAATCATTAATATTAATTATGAAATAAATATTAATTATTAATATTAAATATGAAGTATTATTAATAATTCAACTTTAAAAAGTTTTTAATTGTATTCGTGATCAAATAAATGCAGACTTGGTGAGGATTATTTTTTTTTAAATTTTACCAACCACAAACATTTGAACTGTAGTTTGTACGTGACAGGGATTCTCATAAGCTACATAAATTGGCAACATTTTAAAAAAAATATATGAAACGTTAGATCAAATGACCTCAGATTCAACCTTTTGTACACAATGATCACATGGATCGAGATATTTTCACAGTGCTTAAGGGCAAACGTGTTTAGAAAGGCACTGTCATGGTGCTTGTTGCTATTTAATGCGTTACAAGAAAATAACTTAGAAGGGCCTTTTATCTAGGAGCCATTAACCCTGTTGTATCAGACATATTTCATTTACACAGCTTCCAAACAGCTGCTTGATGTCAAATCCTGTGAAAAGAGTTCCAGTAGTGTTCCAGTTATAATCTTGAGAATATAATACAGGAGATTAAAACAGCCATACAAGATTATTTAATCTAAAGCACAGGCTTCTGTTTATTGACCATTGCACACACATGAACAGATGAGAATATTTACACAGATGTAAACAGTCAGTACCTGCAACACATTAGAGTAGAGCTGCACATAGTGTGACTAACACACAGCTACGGTCCAGTACAAACAGCACATATACCACCATTAAAGTCCATTCAGCTTGCTTCTGCTACTTTGGACTAGCTGGGATGCGCAGGTCTCTTTAGTCTTACACTCAAGCGCTCAATTCAGCGTGTTTTATGTATTTTTGGAGGAGAACATAGATTATACAAGTGTTTAAAAAGAAAAAAGGTTTAATCAAAGTCATCACACCCCTGAATAAATGGAATTCTTTTCTGTAACAATATCTTTAAAACGTACAGAAACTTCTAGTTCATCTGTACCACTCAATATCCATCTCATAGATTCACTACTCATAAGTTCTGGTCTTAAAGGAACAAGATTCATTCTCTAGTATTACAAATGCAAACATTTATGGAATTCTGCTGCAAACAGGTATTAGACACTCAATACTTGTTTCTCTTCTCATCATTTGTTTTCCACAAAAGAAGAATTTAGCAGGATGTCTGAATTTCTCAATCATAGGACGGGAAAAAAAAAAGGACAGTCTGTATTGGAGTTCATTTGCTCATCTCATCATGATGCTCTGACAAATTACAGTAGGTATTTCTCAGGTATGTCTCTTTTAAAGCAAATTAAACGAAAGTGCAAATCTGCTAATAATGCTTAACTCTTATCATGTCTATTCAAACACACACACACACACACTGTTCCTGTGCATTACAATACTGGGGCCTCCCATCACATCATCCTGCACAGCAGGACATATCTGTGTTGAAGGCCTCTGATGCCACTGTGATGACCAGCCGTCATCCTCTCTTTCCACAGCGCGTGCAATTTTCCAGCACACAGACTTTGCTGGCAGGGCGGGGTCTTATCAACACTTCCTGCTCCGCAGTTAATGATGCCACCCTGGCCAGACAACCTCCACACAACAGCGGTTCTTATACAGTCCACGACCAGACAGAAAGCAATAGACAAACTACAAACACATGGACTGGATTCTACAAAAGATCTGTTTGCTCCTCTACTAGCGTTCCTTCATTTTCTTGGGTCATGGCTCGTCATGTAATCTCACTTCATCTTAAAATTAAGAATAACTAAATCATTAGCTGCATCCCAATTTACATACTTCTAGTGCACACTTAAACTAAAGTATGTACACTTTACTGATGATGGGAAAGTACACTGTACGACAGTACGGATGAGACATGATAGAGAGAAGAGACTCGCCCCGTTCAACTCATCGTTTCGTTCTTGTGCCGGTGGCGGCGGGAGTCCAGAGGCAGCGGGGGCTCCGAATCATCCATGGGCAGGACCAATCGGGTGCCTCGGATCACCAGCTCGTGGTCGCCGAATGCCAGCTCTCGGTCCAGAGCCTCGTCAGAGTTCACGGCCACTCCTCCGACGGGCGTCCCGCTCGTGTGAGCACCCGTTGCATCTGTGCTCACAGTGATGTCACCGTACGCCAGCGTGATGTCACCGTCGTTCAGGATCAGGTCCGAGTCGCTGTCTTTCAGCTGCTCCTCATTCTGAGAGAAAACACACAGTGGTGATTTCATTGAATTTGAGCAGATTTTCTGAGTATGCGAGTAGCTATTTAGCAAAGAGACTAATAAACCTATTACTGTTTGTTAATTATGATCGTCTTGGAGCCAAATGAGGTTAAGGGAATAAAATCAGGTCAAATGTAATTAAAGTTAGTGATTTAAAAGTTAATCATTCAAAGTTGTTGGGGTCAGTAAGATTTTTTTTAAAGAAATTAATGCTTGTATTCCGCATTAAATTAAATAATAATAAAAAAAAACACATTAAATTGATCAAGTGACAAAGACATTTATAATGTTAGTATAAACGTTATTCTGTTCTAACTATTCATCACATCCTGAAAAAAAAATTATCACGGTAATGACAATGTCGAGAGCGCATAATGTTACGTGATCCATGTGCGCTAGGGCTGAACGATTTTGGAAAATAATCAAATTGCAATTTTTATTTCCGAATATTGCGATTGCGATTTAATATGCAATTATTTTTTTTAAAGCTCTTTATGTTCTGTATTATTCAATAAAGACAAGCTATAAATCATTGTCTCGTATGACCAACACAATA
>NW_015639782.1:2012276-2037491 GCF_001515625.1 Sinocyclocheilus rhinocerous | reverse complement strand
GCTGTCCGCTAAGGCATAGGACACACAGGCTTTCCTCCTCACCAACGACAATAAACACGGTGTCTACACCGGACGCGAGCGGCAAAATACATAACACTCCAAAGAGAAAGGAAAAGTTGAAATCGCATCATATGACCCCTTTAAGCAGCACAACTATTTTCAACACTGATAATAATAATAAATATTTCTTGAGCAGCAAATCAACATATTAGAATGATTTCTGAAGGATCATGTGACACTGAAGACTGGAAACACTGAATGCTGAAAATTCAGCTTTGACATCAGATTTTAAATATATTAAATATATTTTAAATTGTAGTAATATTTAATATTACATGTATTACTGTATTCTGGATCAAATAAATGCAGCCATGAGGAGTGTAAGAGACTTCTTTCAAAAACATTTTACAGACTCCAAACCTTTGAACCATAGTGTATATGAAGGTTATTTAATCACATGCTATTTTTTATCATCTTTTATTTGTAATGTAATATCTCCAATAAAAACTATGAAAAAATGTTTTCAAAAGTCTTTTATCAGCCAAATAAAAAAAATCTGCACTAGGAATTAAAACCATCACAGTCCAATTAAATATGTTTCATAAAGAGTGGACTCTGGAATGAGGATCACTTGCCAGTTACAACTACTTACTAGAAGTGGCTCAGGAATAGTTAATTAGCCAGGTTGAATAGTGAATTTATTTTCAAATGTTTTATTTAACTCTTAATATTTTGCATGGAAGTGATACAAAGGGCATGAATTTAGAGATATAACTTTTCAAAGAGGCTTTTCGAATTCTGTGCTTTAAGAAGTTGCATCTCTGAAGTCTAAAGCCCTTTAAAATACTTGTGTAACAAACTCACTGCTTGCTATGAGCAATGTGAGGACTTTGGTGCAATAAAAACTAAAGATATTAAATGCTGGTCTATGTGCTGCACATGCAGACAATGCCTAATAGTGTCTTATGTCATGAGAATTGGGTTTTTAAAACAACAAACAATGTAAAGTAATATTATTAAAAATGCGTATGTAATAATAATAATAATACACAGATTTGCTCATTTGTACTATTTACAAATGACAGGCTAAGTGATTTGATTTATGCATTTATGAAAAAGCATACAACTATCAAAACCTAATCATTGCAATGGATAGAAAGCTCTGATTATCCTAATAACACAGCAGTAACAGATGGTTTTATTTCTCTTGTTGACTATATCAATCCACATTCACTGTCTGTTCACACCTCTCTAGATAATCAGCTCTAGGAGGGGGGTAATTTGAGTCAGCTGTTCCAGCCTATTAAATGGCAATTAAGAATGAATTTGAGGGGTCCGTCCCTATAAACAGTTTCCGTCTGTCGCCATCTAACAGTACGCAGACCTAAATGACTAGTTCCTTCAGTGTTATCTGCCTAATCTAGCTAAAACAAAGAGGAAAATCTAGTACTACAGAGAATTATTAGTCCACTGTGTGCATGTAAAGTACAAACCTCATACGCCTGTGGGCTGGTGAGGCAACGTGCCAGAGGGCCACAGCAGGCTGGAAGTGTGGCAGTGAGCGGTGGGCCACTGTGGGTCAGAATGGGCTTTAGATAACTGCAAGTCAACAGGGTTAAGGTTTTGCACGATTTTTCATTTTATGAGATGATGTCATGATGCACATGTAAACAAATATGTGAATCGGATTGCATTTGCAACATTTAGGTTTCATATAAACAGAACCGACATCTGAATGACACATTTGTGCGTGTAAACATACCTATTGTAGCACACTGCTTAGCATGTCAAATTTAAAGTTGGAGAACTGGATTGGTGTTTTACTCCCATCTTGTTCTTTATGCAGGTTACTAATAAGAGCTACACAGCAAAGGATACTTGTGATCAAAGTTGTACCAGATCCTGAAGAACCAGACGCTCTCCTGTTTAGTGCTCCTCCTCTCCACTCCATCAGGGCCGATCTGCAGACGGACACAGAGGAAATCCATCATTAAACAGCTCTGCTCTAAAAAGCCACTGTACTTTTGTCTACAGCAGACCAAAAACACTTACAAAGTTCTCCTGATCTGTGTCTACTCCAACACTGCCAAACACAAAACAGCATTACAGCAAATGTAAAAAAAACACTTGTGATGCACAAAGGATGCAAATAAGAACAAAAGCCATGTTTAATGAGTTCCCCATTCCCATAGTCCACTTGTGTGACACAAAAAGCTCATTCAGACTAAAAGTGAGGTTTAAACTAACCGGATTTTCTGGCAGGACAGCATCTGAGTTGTGCCTCCACCGCAGATCCAAACGGTGAAGAAGACCACCAGCAGCGTGGTGGAGAACATCATCTGCCGCGCATACGTGGCCGTGTCCCTGATTGACAAGGCAAAGGTCATGGCGCCACGAAGACCTGGCGAGGAGTGGGGCAAGAACACCAAAAATTGGTTCACACAGACCATAAATCTGACTTGTTTTTCCAATCTGATCTGTCCACAGTGTGATTCTGCAAGTTATGAAATCCGATCCATTTGGTCAGACAGTGGAGTCAAAACCCAGTTAATCTACATTAGAAATTACTTATACATCAATACAACGGCAAGAGATGTAAGAGAGTCAGTGTGGAAAACTGAAAAAATTTGCAAAAAAATGTTTTTGAACAAAAACAAACCCAACAACAATGGGTTCAAGTCCATTTAACCTTAACTTTTGGTTTTGGCATGTCATTCTTCATAGTTTGGATCTTAGCTGACCATAGGAATCACCTGCAGCTTTACGCACAAACCTGCAAACATCATCATGTGCTGGAAGTTGGAGCTGATCTTGTATTTACGGCCCAAGTTCAACAGGAAGGAGAGGGGGTAGATGTTCGCCGCTCTGCCCAGAAACACAGCCAGCTGGGAGGAGAGGTGTCAAGGCATGACTGCAAAAATGGAGCTACCGCTGCACTGACAGCATCTACACCCTCTCTAGACATTTAGTCCTTCCTGAGGCCTTCAGAGGGCTCTGTTCATGAAAAAGTGGTTCTGGGCAATTGATTTCTGGGAAACACAATGAGCTGTAACTCCCTGGACATATCACTCAACAACAACAGCCTGCCACTTTCTGGATGACATTAAGCAAAGTACTGCCACCCAACATAAACACACACACATGCTTTTTTAATAATAGAAATCCATCAGATTTTCCACTTGTTTTGCATTTGCTAAGAGCATTTTACCATTCTACCATTTTTTTCTGTTTATTTATTCTTTAGACACAAAACTGAATTTCACATAGTCTCAGGATACGAATGCGCCCACTATGAAGATTGGGTTGAAGACGTGGTTCTTGAAGGTAAACAATGTCAAGCCCATGTAGGAAAATATGAAGTTCTCAGCCAGAAAATTCAGAAGCTCGAATAACTGAAAGAGAGCACAATGACAAGAAATCATAGTGAGATGTTTATATTATGTATATTTCATATTCCATAAACCAAAAAGAAATTTGGACTTTGGAGTAGTTCAGCAAAGCTGCTCAGCAGTTTTTAATAGTTAAAGCATTACTAGGGTAAATGAAAGAAAATCATAATCATGTTGCAATGGCAGTCATGTCACATGAAATTGAGTCATCAGTGTCCCAACACTTATTAGAACAAGGCCCTTGCTAGTGCCTAGAGTGTCTTCTGTATATACACTGTTTAAAATTTGGGAAAATTTTTTTTGAAAGAAATTAATACTTTTATTCAGGAATGACACATTAAATTAATCAAAAGTGACAGTACAGACATTTATAATATATATAATGTTAAGAAATCTATTTCAAATAAACATTGTTCTTTTGAATTTTCTATTCATCAAAAGATCCTAAAAAAATATCATGGTTTTCCACAAAATTTTAAGCAGCACAACTGTTTGATAATAATAACAAATGTGTCTTGATGTGACGCTGAAGACTGGAGTAATGACTGGCATAAATTACATTTTAAGTTCTTTTAAATTTTAACGATATTTCACAATATTGCTGTTTTACTGTATTTGTAATCAAATAAATGCAGCCTTGGTGAGCAATGGTGAAAAAAATCTTACCGACCCCAAAGCGTTTAATGTTAGTGTACATCATACACAATAGGGAGTGGAATAAAAGCTTAAATACTTACTTGTTTTGTCCTGTCCTGAGATTCAGGAGACAGATTGTTAAAGGTGTAATGGGCCTGTGTCATTCCACAGAACAGAACCGCCACCACACCTGAGAAACACAGCAAGAAGAGTAAAAACATGCATTCATTTATACAATAGTTTACGATATGTTTCTAGGTAGTTTTAGAAGACTCAGTGGGTGTCTCACGCTCACCTGTAAATCCACATGCCTCGGCCAGTAGGAATGTGCTCCAGGACATGAGGAAGAACAGTGCCGTCTCCAGCAATGGAAAGTCCCTAAGCTTAGTGAACTTCGTAACGTGAAAAGGAGTCAACGAAAATTACTTTGGGATGAAGAAACTACTAATTAACATTAGTAGTGACAATCAAATAGAAAGAAGAATGAGATCTATGCATGCCACAGGTTATATTCAAACACATCCCATTTCATAAGTCACCACGGTCATACAAATGTGTTATAACAAAAATAAGCGCCATACAATATTGAACCAGTATAGGATATCAATGCAGTTACGACTCCAGTTGCCACTCCAAGAGCAAAAGAACCACTGAAGACCCCCAGGAAGATGCCAAATGACTTCAGCATGGCCATGGCTTCAAACGTGTGGCTGTTGTCTCCTTCAGGCTGATATCCAACAATTGACCTGGAAAAAGAACACAGATACATTCACACACACTCATACATTGTATGATACTAACATATGAAAGTAATTCTAATGTCAGAAATTTAAAAGGGTAAAGAATTTTAAAGAAAGAGATTTCTCTGTTCTTCTTTTTTGCAATAATGCAACAGATCCATTTGCTATTGGAAAACCATAACAAACATTAACATTATGAGCAGGACTGGAAAATGTGCTAATGTTTAGGTAACATCTGAACTCTGACACATTAGTATCAGATAAGTGTGCTCAGCAGAGATATTCAATTTATTTTCTATTTCCCAGTCTCTGCACTGTTTTCTTAAAGAGGTCATATTATACATATTCTATCATCTATTTTTTCCCCTGAGGTCCATAATGTCAGCAAGGTTTCTGTGCAATTTAGTTTTTCCAACCCATCTCTGAAAATGTGGAATCGTTAAAATCAGACTAAAATGATTGGGAACTTTATTGAAAAAAAAACTAATGTTGGTATATGCCAAACACCTTCCCATATTCTGCTCTTATAGCTTAGGAGTCGTTGTTTTTTGCAGCTTAATTTAAATACATATTTTTCCATGTATTAGGATAGAAATGAAGTTCTGAAAGACCGAGGAAGATTTGATTCCTCATGATATGACCCCTTTAATTAGTACCTGATGTCCAAATGGTGTGCTCAAATTATTAAATGACATTTTTAGCATTTAGGATAGGCAGGAACAAGAGAAAACTTTCTAGAGGACCACAGTATCACTTCAAACTATGAAGCAAATGGCTATCATCCAATCAGCAAATACCCACAGCTCTGCCCCATCCACACCTTCCATAACCGTGATGCTAATGAACTTCAGAATTCCCCTACAGGTAGTTCAAATAAAGTAGAAAGGGATTCTTGTTCTTTGAGGAATGAGGCGCTACTCAGATCTTTCTTTAGCTTCATTACAGGTGCTGGTGTGAAGCATATCTGTGGGTCATTTACTCGGCATGTTCTGGTAAAGACCAGTCAATGCACACACTAAAAATCCACTCTGCAGGCTCAAAGCTAAATGTGCAGCACACCCATTGATGGGCGTTCTCAGTGTCTGGTTCCCGCCCTCTGTATAAGCCACACCTCTAGGGCTGTGATGCCCCGCCCCACTTTGCCTTCCGTAATAAAGCAGCATGCTGGAGCAGATGAAAGGTCCAGCAGAGAAAGAATCGGATGTTAAATGAAAAGTGTTAATTATTCGTTCTGCATTGTGTTTATAAAAACCCAAAACAGTTATATCTCAAAATCAATAATATTAGTGAATTTTAAAAAAGCAGTTTGTATATATAGCAGTGTATAATCATGAGAAGTAGAGGACTTACGAGGACAGTACGACAGCGACGGCATCATTCAGAACACTTTCTCCAAACAGCAGAGCGTACAAGTCAGCATCCACCTGCAGCTCATTGAAGATGGCCAGAACTGTCACTACAAAACAAAACAAAACACAAATCAACCTTCTGCTAAGCCCCGCCTTAACAAACATTACTGACCAATCCTGCTGTAGCACCTGTTGCAATCTGCCATTTTGTCAGATGTGCTATTCTAATGCAATTTCTAAAGGACGTTCGGAGTGTCTGGATAGTTTTAAACTCAATTTTACATTGAGAATTTTAAAAAATTGGAAAATGTTGCCTGGGCATAATAATGGCACAAGGTACCAAAAGAGGATACACATGGAAATTTAAAGTTCACTGTATGCATTTTTTAATCATGTTACTGCATATTTTAACAATGGCAGATAAAATATTTGAAATGTCACAATTGATTCCATTCCATGCGAGAATAACATCCATTCAATACAGGAACACATTTTACTGAAATTTGTGTTGGTAATGTCATTTTCAAATGTATTCCTGTACACAGGGACATCCTGTACGGCTTGGAAAGTGGTCAATTCCAGACAACAAATGACTTTGATATGCAACTTAATTATAATCATTTCCTAAAATAGCACTAGACCTCAGAAAGTGCAGATGAATTCTGCTAGAGCAAAAAAAATAATAATAATCTAGGCTTAGTTTAGAAATTCCATAGCACATCCCTCTTGCAAAAAAAATCTAAAGACATATATATACATCATTTTCCAAATAAATGTGATTGAAATACACCTTAAAACACCCATGATTGCATTTAGGCATTGTTACAGGGACTCTGACTGTAGTACCTGGGTCAGTGGCTGAGACAATGGCACCAAAGAAAAGGCAATCAGTGAAGAAGAAATCACCACCCAGCTGGCCAATTTGCTTCATCAGCATCACACAGCCATACATTAACAACCTGAAAAACAAACCGCACACCTCTGAACGCTGGTTCTCACCCTCATCGCTGGAGCAACCTCTTGAAAAAGCACTGACAAAAGACATTGTGTGCACTGACCCAATGATGAAACAAGACACCACGGTTCCCACAAACGCGTAGGCAAGAATGGAGCCCAAGTTCCTGAAGAAATGTCTCTGAAACACAGACAGAAGAATTTCAATGAATAATGAGCTTTGATTTATCTACGGTGAGCATTACATCATCTTGTGCACACAACATCTGGTCTGTATTAATGAATATAATTTTTTTTTTTTTAAAACAGCTCTTACTCGTTTTAAACTGTATCCAGCATGAAAAATTATGGGAGGCAAGAGAATATTGAAGAAGACCTCTGGGTCAAAGGTCACCTGAAACAGAATTAGAATGATACAGTTACTGACATTTTATTCACCTTTTATAAAATGAGAAGAGGTTTTAAAAATTGCACTACTGTTCAAAAGTTTGGGGTCGGTAAGATTTTATATATTTTTTTATGTTTTCAATTAAATCTATTATGCTCACCAAGGCTGCATTAATTTGATAAAAAATACAGTAAAACCAGTACTATTATGAAATATGATTACAATTTTTATTTGAATATATCTTAAAATGCAATTTATTCCTGTAATGACAAAGCTGAATTGTCAGCATCATTACTCCAGTCTTCAGTGTCACATGATCCTTCAGAAATCATTCTAATATGCAGATTTGCTGCTCAAGAAAAAATTATTATTAATATCAATGTTAAAAACAGTTGTGCTGCTTAATATTTTTGAAGGTTCAAAAGAACTGGATTTATTTGTAATTTGACAATCTTTTGTAACATTGTCACTAACAGCTTTGATCAATTTAATGTGCCCTTGCTAAATAAAAGTATTTCTTTCTAAACGGATATTATGTTTTTTTAAAATCTGAGCTATATCCTCTCATCAGTGGTTTGACTGGAGACAATTTGGGGCAATCAAGTCTAAATTTAGTTTAACAGGGTTCAAGGGTTAAATAAGACTCATTTTATGCACATTAAAATGTATTTGAAACCTAAATTATGCCATTTTTAAACCTCAATGTTTTATCTGAGATAGAAGCAGTTATGTTTCATGCATCTGTCGTGTGAAGGGTATGTTCAGAAAATTACTGTTTAGAAACCAACCAACCACAGATTACTTCTATCAGGCACTGAATTAGTATGTGTGAGTTTCTGTGTTGAAATTAAATTATTGGAACAAAGTTAAACCAGGAATTTGTTTGAAACGTCTAGCGAACACAACTGAGTTTTAGCAAAACAGACTGGCTATCAATCTAAAAACAGATGCAAGTATGAGTCATATTCAAATCAATTCTGAGTTCCCCAAACTTTTGTGGTTGAAGTCCAGCATCTGAATCTGTGTTGTAGGTCAAACGGCTGCTGTATGAGTTGTGATGTGATATTTTACCTTGCGGAGCATCTCGTTGTCCTGAATGTCATTGACTTCACTTCCACTGATCTCTCCTTTCAGTGTGTACTCATAGAACTTACCACTGACATTCACCAGCAGTGTGGCTGGACTGGCATTGACATTACAGCTCAGTGTAACATTGTTCATGTCGCTGGGTACATGAATAGCATAACGCAAGACAACACCCACAAGCAACCCTGATGAAAGACAGAAACATTGCATTGCAACATTTAATTAAAATGATAAAGCACATTTTAAGTTTCTAAATATTAGTTTAAGTTTTGTTTTTTTTGTCAAACTCTAGTGAGCTGCCTACCTAGACTTACTGTCATCACAAAAGCTGAAGTGATTCAACTCTCAACTCACTCGATTTTTGAAGCATCTGTTTATGTACCATGGTTATTTTTAGTAGCTTATTATAAACTCTAAAACATTTTTTTGTTAACTGAAATAAAGCTGCAATAAAATAAAATATCAGATAAAACAAAACTTTAAAGGAAAATTAGAAGCACAGCTGAAATAAGTGTAAGTTGAAGCATTAAAATTACTAACTGTAAATGAATAAACAAAAACCTGAAATAAAATTAAATCTCAAGTAAAAATCAAACCAAAACAGTAATATTAAAGAAAACAACAAGAAAAAAAAAAGATAAAATCACATAACAAAATTACAAAAAAATAAATAAGTAATAATAAATAAATTACACTAAAACAAAAATAAATGCTGACAGTATAAAATAAAAGCGGATTTAAAATATGAATAAAACTATAATTTAATCTAATCTATAAACAATATATAGATATAAAAAAATTGTACAACACTTTTGTACACAAGCTCCAGAATAACCCAACTGAGATGTGCTTCATAGACAAGAGGATTTCCAGTTGTAACCGATTGCAAATAACCCTTTAAGTAAAAAAAAAACTCTGTATTAATCTCTTTACAATCAAAAAGGGTTTCCTTAATTTAAGGCTCTAATAATTTTTGAGATGACAACAGCAAAGCTATTGAAATCTTGTGTTTTGAAACAGCCCAGCATATGCAGGAGAAGCAGTGAGGCAGATTAACTCCTGCGGGACAGGCCCTGTTTTCCAGTGCTAAAACTCCCACACTGCCCTTTGAACAGTCATGATCATGCATGGCGTACTTTAATTAACAGATCCCATGCATTTGTAGACTTTATTGCGGTAAGCATGCTGCTGACCACACAGTTCATATGTGCGATCAAAGAGGCAGCAGATGATCACGCCTGTCCTCACCATATATCATTGCCAGTCCCGTCTCGTGCAGAAACCTGAACCGGCGGTGTTTGAACAACCATATGGTCAGGATTGTCAGAGTGAGGAGCAAGATAAAGACCAGCAGATCGGCGCTGTCTTGCCTGTGGCTTTCTTCAGCTTTCTTCTCTGTCACGATGTTCTCCATCGCACTGTCTTCAGCTCGGCACAGGCACGAGCAGAGGGAGCTCGCCAAAACAAACAGAGACAGCCTTCTCCAAATACTCATCGCGGCGTTGATTTCACATGTAGAGCCCATGTTGGCATTTCTTTTACGTGGAAAGACAGAAGAAGCAGAACGCACTATGCTCAGGATCGCTGAACACAGGCAGACGCATTAGCAGATACAATCATAGGCTGCTGTAGATTGTTCCTGATTCCCAGCGAGGCCCCGCCCACTGCGCGTGGCGTCACGTGGACAACCAAACACCGTGTTCGTGCAGTTCATAATGGGCAAACGCTGCGCATAATTGTAGATGTTTTCATTTATTGTGCATCGTCATTGTAGAACATTATCATATGTAATAACAGATATTCCATCATGACAAGTGGGTTCAAATCCCCACTCACTCACATTTTTTTGTGTATTGCAGTAAAACCCTCATGTCTCATTCCACATATTCCTAAACTGTGTGAAACAGGTCAAATTCAGAAGTTACCGAGGGAGAACAGTCATGCATTTGTCACAGATATAACTGAAACCCACACCCTCAGGAAAACAGACACTGTTTCGATCACTATAGGTTCCGTTTTTTTTAAATACATTGTGTAGTTTATTTTCTGTACAACAGTGTAGTTACAGTGAAATAATAAATAAATAAATACATGTTTAGTTTATCCTCTTGAGAACCAGAAGAAAACGTTTTGTGAATTTCGTTTTTTTTTGTGTCATTACATTGGTTGAAGCATAAGAAACAAATGGAGAACAAAAACATTTTTGAAAAATATATTTTATTCATATTTTATTCTATGTCCTTTGTAGAGGACGCCAGAACTAAGTTATTCAAAAATAAATAAATAAATAGACATGAAAGGCATGTATAGGCAAAAACAAAGTGTTTTTTTTGTTGTTGTTTTGTTTTTCATTCACCACTCAGTTTTTAGGATTCAGGCTATTTTTAGTCAAACTTTGTACAAAGATGATTCTCAACTATGTTATGAAAGATATAACAGAATGATTTGATAATAACTAGTAAAGTAATAACTTGGCAACATTTAAGAATATCTCATTACACAAAATAATGTAGCAACATCATATGACCCTTTTAAGAGTGCTAAATTTAATCATTATTATGTCAATATCAGTCATATTCAAAGACCAAGGAGAGGGAGTGTTTAAGGCTATTTTTAGTCAAACTTTGTACAAAGATGATTCTCAACTATGTTATGAAAGATATAACAGAATGATTTGATAATAACTAGTAAAGTAATAACTTGGCAACATTTAAGAATATCTCATATTTCATAGGAATATTGATCTATAATTTCTTTCCCTATTGATTTGTTGCGTCTCCCCAAAATATCTGATTAACATGATGTTTGTCCTGGTGTCCTCTACAGAAAACATGTATGAAAAGTATGCCCTGTTTCATAACAAAAAGTCATATTCTGATTTGAAAACCCATAACATTTTTCTGAGATGTTTATTTACGACAAACAATTTGAAAATTTGCCAGATAAACATTTGATATCTCTAAAAAGCCCTGAATGTGCTCTGTACAGAACATCAATTTCACTAAAACATCATGTCCTCTACAGAGAACAAAAGTCTATGCCTGGGTCCCAGGAGGATATGTTTAAATCAATAGTTTTATTGTATTGTCAGATATTTTAAACAGGCTACAGGTGTTGAGATTAATTTTGAAGTTAAGAATATTTTATTCGTTCATTAAACAAATATGTAAGTGTTATACGTAGAACAAAGAAGATAATACGTTCTGGAAAGATGCACAGCCTTGGATTTTTATTCAAATGAATTTTATATTTCATTGTGGAGACTTTTGTGTTAAAATTAACATTGTAAATTATATGTTAATACCTCACTGTACACAGATAATTATTTTTGTAAATATTCTTCTGTTCTCTTACATTCGCTGTGTCTCTTTAAATGCACGTTTAAAAGTGGCAGTGGGCAACCGGAAGTGCGATTAGTGCGGCGGTGATGACGCAGCGCTCATTGAGGACTGCTTCACGCGCTTCGGCAGTGGCTCGATCGGTTGTGCTCGAGTGAAAATGGCCACGTCCTTCTGGAAAGGTGTTGTCGGTGTAGGCCTTTTCGCCTTGGCACACGCAGCTTTTTCGGCAGCACAGCGTAAGTATCGTTCATCTAGAAGCGGGAGGTAACGGACGGGCATGTTGTTATTCAGTAAGCTGTAGCTGATTGCGGCCCAGCGGTGAGTGCGGCCTCTCTGCGGAGCTCAGTGTGCATGACAGCTTCAGCTGCACTCAAAGCCTAGCGAGGCTGCCTATCTAGACTGAATGTTGGAGAGCGTTCGAACAGAATATTCTGTCCAAGAACGCTGTATAGGTAGGCAGCTCGCTAGGCTTTGAGACACAACCGTTATAACATCACAATACACGCTTAAGAAGTTGTTTTCTACCGTGAATCACTGATCATGTCAGTCTGACTGAGACTTATCTCACTTATCTCTTATCTCAGGCGTTTTCTTTCTCCAAAGATTGTGTGTTGAGTAACCTTTAATAAGGAACTAAATGATAGTGTAATGAAAATGTGATCGTAGCAAGAGTACAAAAATATACAAATTCATCCGCTATTTCTGTTGTAGTGATGTCCGATTTGTTCGTTTGAGTCGGATCTTTTCATTGAACAGATTCGTTCACTTATCGCTCTGGGGTGCGTTTCCCAAAAGTATCTATGGTCGCAAGCTCCGTCGTTACCAATAGAGTTCAATGGAAGCAATGGAGCTTTAGGAAAAGGCACCCCTGAACGATTCTGTAACCTGTTCGATTGAATCGATCCGGCGGTTTTCGATTCACTGAACCGAGAATTGTCTCTTCTGAACATACTGACTCGTAATAAACGGACAACCGACGAATTCATTTATTAAAAACCTTTATTAAATCTTCTCAAATAACAAACAGGCATTATCATTGTTAAGTACAATAAATCCACTCAAAATACATTAAAAATATATTTTAAAATTAAGTAATTATTTGTAGTTAATAATATATCTTATTACATATATCTTTATTGTATTTTGCTTATATATCAAAATAAAAGCAAATTTTAACAACTTAAAGGGCATTTATTAATAATAATAATAAGCAGCAAGTAATTTCAAGTCATTCCTTTTTCAGCTGCTTTAAGGACTTTCCAAATCATTTTTAAATGCAACAAAATTTGGATTTCAGAAAGGCGGGGCATAGAGGAGAAACAATAATGTACAGTATGTGGAAAATAATGTGTTTTTTTTAACCTTAAACCGCATAAACACATTTCATTACACCAATACACAAAATAATGTTCTTTTTAGCAGCATCATATGACCCCTTTAACAAATTTACATTTGTGTAAATACAACTTACCGCTAAGCAAAATATTATTCTACAAAACTTCTTCCTCTTTGTTTTGCATAAAACAACAAACTTAATAATATGGTAAGCAAGACCAGGCCAAATTGAGGCTTTAACCAAATTATATTTTTTTTGGGATGAATTGAATCATTGCTTCATTAACTGAAGTGTGACACATGAAATTACAATAAACACCCTTAAATAATAAAACAATATCAAAAATCATGCTAAAAAGCAATATGTGCCTAATGTGGCTAGGATGTCAGAGACCAAAAATCATGACATTTGCATGTTTGCTTAAGTTTCTAATTCTATATGCTTGGCATATAATGCAAAGCTAGGTAGCGTAATTATGATGATGTTTTTAACTGACTCTTTGAGGCCAATTGTTCGAAAGAACCGATTCACAGAAACAACTCAGGCTTCCCATGACAAGATGCAAACGATTAGCAGTAGTGACATTTTTGCATGTACAATCAGCTTTGAATTATATGCCAAGCATATAGAATTAGAAACCTGAGCAAACATGCAAATGTCAAGAGGCTGTGAACTTTTAAAAACTTTTAATGTGGATGGATGGTTGGTCATATTGTGTTTTTTTGTGCGTGTGTGCGCTATATGAATTGACTACATGTACTTGCTATAATGTTAAGGTTATTAGTGTGTGAAATAATGCATAATTTACTAATATTACTATAGTAAATGTAACTAGGGCACTTTAAAATGAAGTGTTACCCTGTTTGCATTTAAAGTGCTGTTGCTGCAAAATCAATTATACACTTTTGTTTAGATTGAATGATTTAATGCCTCTCACACATCCTTAAAAAGAAAAAAAAAGAGATTTTCTTTTCTTTTTCCAGACCGATCCTACATGAGACTGACAGAAAAAGAGAATGAAACATTACCTATAGATGTAAGTTGCAATCAGCTACAAGACACTGATCACATTGAATCGCATGCATTTGTTGTTTTCCTCAATACAGCTTCTCTTGTGTTGTTTTCAGATAGTGTTACAGACTTTGTTATCGTTTGTGATCACATGTTACGGCATAGTTCACATCTCAGGCGAATTCAAAGACATGGATGCTTCTTCAGAGCTCAAAAACAAGTAAGCACATGCAGATGTGTTTTTCTGAGATCATAAAGTAACACCTGGCTGTATCAGAAATATGCTGTTCCTGATGATACATTATAAGCTGTCTTGTGTCTCTTTTGCTCTTAACAGGACATTTGACACATTGAGAAATCACCCGTCTTTCTACCTGTTCAATCACCGAGGCCGAGTACTCTTCTGCCCTCCAGAGCAAGAGCCCTCCACTCCCAGCGCCCAGGCCTTGCCCTCCAATCCCCTGCGGTTACGCAAGCTGGAAAATTATCATTGAGACTTGCCTTCAGTAGGCTGCCTTGCCCTGTTTCCTTTTTTTTTTTCTTTCTTAAATTAATTTGTTAGCTCCTCGGTTGAAAGGGAAAATAAGCATATTTTCCTGTCTATGTATATGTGAATATGCTGTACAAACATGCATCTATTGTGGTTACTATTTTGTCAATGGACTGTGCCAACTCCTTTTCCAGCTGATATGTTTGTAAATACTTATTGCTTGGGAGTCTTAAGTCTGTAGGTTACAGCTGTAGCTCTCTGCTTGGCTGTCGCACGCAGGGCACGAATCCTACCATGTACATTGTCGGTTTGCCACGTTTTTTGGCTGAACTGACCCTAACTGCAACCGGTTCTTCCCTGTCCCTGTCTGAATTGAGGTCAATATTATGGATCATAAATTGTATTAGTGTTCAGAAGCGGAAGCTTTGATTACTGAACTTCAAATTTGAGCTCATAATACTGAAAGTGATTAAAACTATTAAAACATGTCTGAGCAAGGCCACAATAGATTGTAGAATAATAGCAATTCTAACAATACTGTGAACACTCAGTGGGAATGAATGGTACATTTTGTTTTTTGAGGAGGAGGAGGGGAGGGGGCAATGTTTTCTGATTTATTTCATGTTGAGACAACTCCTTATTTTTACCTTAATAAAAGCTCAAATTTTCTTGATGAATTGGCAATTTGGATGAAATCCAGATTTTTTTTGCTTCTTTATTTTGTAATTGCAGTCTATTATGATATCTGAAGACCTGCTAACCCACTAAAAAGTTTTTATTTTGTGCTATAAACAGTTTTATGTGTGGATCTGGAGCATTCATGGACATGTATGGTTGTGGTAAATCAACCTGGTTATCCATTGTTTTCCGTGTAAGTAGAGAATGGCCAGTTGAAATGGTCCGGTTTAAGCCTGTAATTATACTAATCTTTCACTAAGCCACTTTTTTTCTTTTTTTTTTTGTGCTAGAGGAGACCTGCTAAGTACCAGCAATGGCAACCCCCTTATCCCAGCATTGTTTAGTCTGCTCTTCTGGTATTAATTGCAGCTTATGTGACATTGTTTTAAACATGGAGATCATATTTCCTTTCCATATTTTGTGGGATAATGCTTGTTTGTTGTCCGTATGACTTTAGAGTAGTTGCATTGCTGTAGTTTTACTTTGATATTAACATGAATCAAACACTGAGGTTGAAAGTCTTAGCTAGGCTAACATTTTAGGCTGTTATCTATAATTGGTCAAAGGTTTGATCATTTCTACAGCTTTATTTAGAGTTGTAGTTGTGGCAAGATGTCTCCGTTTGCATCATAAGTGCTTGTTAGTTTTGATTTGCAATGGCTGATTCACTGCAGGGTGCAATGTTGTAACATTGCAGTATCATTGTGAGGCTGATAAAAAATTACTTTTTTATTATGTGGTATATACTAGATCAGGGATAGGCAATGTCGGTCCTGCAGTGTTTAGCTCCAACCCTAATCAAACACACCTGAACAAGCTAGTCAATGTCTTCAGGATTACTAAAAAGGCTACAGGCAGGTGAGTTTTTTTCAGGGTTGTAGGAGCTTGCTTAGTTGGGGACACTTCATTTCCAGCGATATCGTTGATTTGATTGCAAATGATTGCAAAGATACTATTTAAACTGAACTGAGCTGGATGATGACATCACTGAATTCAATGATGAACTGCCTTTAACTGAAAAATTAGTTTACTATTGTCATTTTGCATTATTGACACACTATTTTCCTAATTAATGCTGTTCAGTTGCTTTGACACAATCTGTATTGTTAAAAGCGCTATATAAATAAAGGTGACTCCAGGACCGATGTTGCCTATCCCTGCACTAGATTATAGTATCTATTGTGATGGGAAAATTAGTAAGTTCAGGAGACAGCAACATGTGGTGCAAGATCCCATAATAGACAATCAGGTCTATTAATAACGTGAGAGATACAGGTGTTAGAAGAGACAAGGTAACCAAATGCAGGACATTGTAAAAATATGACAAGATGGAAACCAGCCCATTTCAAGATTGGAGTGAGAACAGCTGCTTACAGGGTTACATGCTTGTAGTGTTTGGGATTTTAAGAATAAGCCTATAGACTTGAAAGATAAAGAAAAACAGTATAAAATCAAAAAATCTTGTACGCAGATCACCTATACTTCAACCAAAGCACAATTCATTTCAAACACTTAAGGGTGTTCTGTGCAAAATATCCACATTAAAGACAGCTTTATACAATATACATACACTACCTTTCAAAAGTTTGGGGGTGAGTATTTTTTTAAAGTCTCTTATACCCTATACTGTATCAAAAATACTGTAATATTGTGAAATATTAATACAATTTAATATTTTAAAATGTATTAATTTAAGCAGCCATTACTCCAGTCTTCAGTGTCACATGATTCTTCAGGAATCATTCTAATATGCTGATCTGGTGCTCAACAAAGATATCGTATTAACAGTGTTGAAAACAGTTGGGCTGCTTAATATAATATTGGCAACCATGATTCATTTTATTTCAGGATTCTTTGATGAATAGAAAGTTCAAAATATCAGCATTTATTTGAAATAGAAATAATTTTTGTAATGTGTTTACTGTCACTTAATTTAATGCATTCTTGCTGAATAAAAATATTCATTCAAAAAATCTTATTGACCGCACATTACATAAAATTATGTACAAATTATATATAAAATTACACAATGCACACATTTTCTTTGTATTTTTTATTATTATTTTTCATTGTTTTCATTAAAAAAAATCATAAAACTTTGTCTATATAATATCAGTTTACAAAATGTTTTATACAAATCTTAAAATATTTTTTATGCTCTTGTAGCAATACCATCCAAAAATAATCTATATTATTTATGAACATTAAAAAGTAGTATACATCTGTTTTTAAAAATGAACAAAACATACAAGAATGGGGTCACTAATGTAAGTTGTGTCTGTGCAATGAAACCAAGCGCAGGATGACGAAAGATGTTATACTGGACAGAATCTAAACTCTGCTGTGGACCAGTTCATTTCACACCATAGCTGGCATTTCCCATTTGTGTGATGAGCCAAGCATGTTTCATTGGACACTATTGCTTATAGGACACTGAATGATGCTAATTTATGTGACATTACATATCACCACGAATATAACAACAGGCCAGCTATCAAATCTCATACTGAATCTCCAAAGTCATTGGGAAAAATCTGCATTAACTGTAAAAACGTGTTTTCCACAATTAAGGAGTAAAATTGAGCTTGCCGTACTTAAGATTGTAGGGTTATTGCTCTTGAGAAGGTCCAACTATGTTGTTAACCCCATTACTTGTGGGCATTTCATGCAAACACAAATCCATCATAGATTTTCCATACTATTATAAACTCTGAACTTTCCATTGATGCCAAATAACAGTGGACAGACATAATATATAAACATAATTCACGTGACAGATGCTGACCTCTGCCTCGGATGACCCTGTAAAATCACACAGTGGCTGAGGCTTGGCTTTTCTGGAGTGTGCTTATTCATCATTCATTATTTTATGGTTAAATTACGGTCATTATCAGGCCCGGAAAGCCTGCAAATTGACAGAAAACCCCCGTCAAACCTGGAGCGCCTCTCTCATTGTGAGCACTCTTTCAGAGTTGTGACACAATTCAGTAACTGGAAGCGCCTGGACCGGAGCGTGCGTGAGCCAGACAGGCCTCCATCCTCCCTAATTTACTCTCTCCCTCGCTACATCTCCTCATAAAGCACAGTACTGAGGCTGATGGGTCGGCCCGTGTGCTCAGTTGGCCTGCGCTGCTGCTTCTCTGTCATCTCGTGTGTGTCTCAGCCGTGAGATGTGACGTCTCACTATCTGCTGTGGACGTTGTTGAGTTGTGTGGGCAGCATCTGTCTGTCTTCAATCTCCTCCAGAGCGCTCTCCAGCTGCTGGATCAGCACACGCTTCTTAAACCTGAGAGAGAGAGACAGCTATTTAGCTGGATTACGTGGCATTATATTATATAATATATATGTTATTGTATAATATATAATAACATAAACATACTTTACATACTAACAAGTAACTTTGAGAAACAAAATAGCATATTATTACCAGCTTTCAGAGAATATGTCTTAAACATTTGTTTCTTTCTCCATTGACAATTTTTCTTTGAAGCATGAATATAACAACATTTAGTATATTCTTAAAAATACTTTTTATGCAAGTTTGCTTCAAAAGTAAATTTATTTTATTTAAGAATATTTAGGTACGTATACAAGACAAAATGACTGATTAAGATTTTTTTTTTGCAGTCTATCAATGAGCTTCTGTACTAACTTTGGAGAGAATTCTGTGAAATTTTATGATGCAGTGAATATTGGTACATTAATCTTTGAATTGAATTTTTTGGGGTTGATTTTATAATGCAGTCAGAAAGTAGGGGAGAGATGGGGAAAGTGAACATGAAGCAGGTGACCAGTGTTTTTATGTTTTTAATCATATATAATGCAATAAAATGATGAATGAGAGATGTACAAATCAATGTTTCTCAAAAGCCTGATGTATCATATTTGATACTCAGCAAAAAAAAAAAAAAAAAAAAAAAAAATAAAATAAAATATATATATATATATAAATATTAGATGCAAAACTTAGTTCACCCAAAACTTTGAATTCTGTCATCATTTACTCACTCTGAAGACTAAAGGAAATCTGTTCATCATTTAAAGTGATCACATCTTTCCACAAGACTTGGATTAAACCGCTTGATTCATATGGACAGGTTTTACGACACCTTTATGACCTTTTTCGGATCTTCTAAGTCTTGGTTACCTGGCCTTTCCGTACATAAATGTGGGGCGGAGCTATCAAAATAGGGGCAAGACCCTTTTGGGGTGGGGCGTGTTTGTTTTGGTGATTTCAGATATCAACATTGGCTACCAGAAATCCCTTACTCTGCCTTTAATTTGTGTTTCAATAATTAACCAAAATCTTATGGGTTTGGAACGACATGAGGGTGAGTAAACGATGACAGAATTTTCAAATTAGGGTGAACTATACCTTTAAGCTTTAACTTAGAAAACTTAAATTAAAATTACAAATGTTGCCTTGGCTACTAACTGAAATAAGACTAGTTTAAGTTGAAGTACTAAAATTACTGAAACTAAAAGTGAAATAAAAATAAATAAAAACTATATATATAACAATAAAAAAAGAAGCACAATAAAATTACTAAAATTGAAATGGAAGCTGAAAAGCACGTAGCGCAAATAACTAAAACATAAACTACAATTAAAATGACAACTGAAAACATTAAAAAAAATATTCAAAATATTAATAAATACTATAATATTTTATAAATAATACTAAAACAACACTGCAGGGGACATGTAGAAATATACTCGTTAAGCCCCGTTCGACACAATCCCATTCATTTCAATTTAGAGCTGGCGATTTCCGGCGACACGAGCGATAGCAAGCGACAGCGGGCGTTGGCGACCGAATGGGGCGTGTCCAGCGACGCAACAAAGTTCAGAATCCTTCAACTTTATCCAAATGAAGAGCGACTTTCGGGAGCGACAGCCAATAGGAAAGAAGACGGTAGAGCTCATGTGATCGTTCTCCTCTCAGCGCCGTAGATAAACATACGCAATGGAAGAAAGTAGGCTCTGTTTCTCATTCATTTTTGTTTGTGTGTACAGATTCCCTGGTTGACAAAAGTCGCTGCTAGTGTGAACGGGGCTTTAGAGACCAGTGGGGGAACGATCTGTTTGTCTGTTTGCTTGACCGATGGCTGAGGAAGTGTTTAGGAAACCTGTGTCATTGGTGAGCGGAGAAAGGCATGTGAGCGTTTGAAGAGAGCTCTCACCTGGCTGCCTCTTTGATGGCATGATGAATAAAGTACCTCTGCACTGATGCTGGCCCCTTCACCTCCTCCAGTAACCTGAATATTGCCTCATAATCTGCACAAAAGAATAAGCAATTCAGTTTATAATTTGTAATTCCTACAAATATATACCCTCTTTCATAGTGCAAGTGCACTTGATTTAAGCTAGAGAATAGTTCAAAGAGAATACAGAAATTAATTGCATGAATAATTAATTTGGTATTATATCCAGATACTCACTGCGGCCAGGCTTGCGGACTTCTTTGAGGACTCGAGTGCGCAGCTCCGCGTTACTCCCCTCCAGGGGAATCATAACAATTGTGCCCTGTGCTAGAGTGTCTCCTCCATTGCCCTCCACCGCCCCCTCCTGGCCCGGAGGACTCAGGTCCTCACAGTTTTGTGTGAGATCAGAGGGTCTCTCATCCAGACAGTTCTCCAGTCCTATTCTCTCCTCCTCGCCGTCTGGTGTCCCCACCTCTCCTCTGTCCTCCACAGGCGCAGGTCCTCCTCCCTCTCCATCCACTCCTCCAGGCCAACCGTCTCCAGCCTCCTCGCCTGACGCTCGCTCACCGTTGCTTTCTGTGCCTCCTACACTGTTTCCTTCAGCTCCTGTAGGGGAAAATATATGACGGCATATTATTATTTATATTTATGGTAAGTTTTTCAATATACTCTTATGCAATGTTTGCAAGACTGTTTGGAATACCATACTACTCATATGATTTCTGCAGTATATAGTATATAAACTACCATTCATTCAAAAGTTTGGGGTCAGTAAGGTTTTTTGAAAGAAATTAATACTTTCATTGAGGAAGAATGCATTAAATTGATCAAAAGTGACAGTAAAGACATTTATAATGGCACAAGGGATTTCTATTTCAAATAAATGCTGTTCTTTTGAATTTTCTATTCATCAAAGAATCCTGTAAAAAAATTATTTCTTGAGTGTCAATGTACTTGACAAGAAGAAATTACAGATGTGATATTTGATACTATAATACTAATTATTTAATCAGACTGAAAATGTCATTACAAATGGAAAACAACATTTGGCAACACTTTACAGTGTCATTGTTACATATGACATACGTATTATAGTAATAACAGTAAATTATGCATAATTACACACAAGTAACCCTAAACCAAATGCTAATCCTAACCCTATATTACATACAGTTTGAAAGCATGGATTAATGCCTACTCTTGCAATTTAAAAAAAAATAGTAGGCAGTATGCAGTGTGTAAGTATTTAGTACACAGCAAGCTAAGAATCAGTCAGCCGTGACTCAGAGGACTTTACCTTTGTTTAGTGGGATGGGTTTGATGATTCCTTGCTGGCCCTGAGTCCCTGTAGGGCCCTTGCCCAGGACATGATTGGTTATTATTGGAAGAGTTTGGGGCCGGCGCAGCAGAGGGGACATACTCCTCCTCCTCTTCAGGGCAGTGCCTGAGTTAAGATCCCCAGTGTTACCCCTCTTCTTATTTTGCATGCCTGTCACAAACTCATCTGCTTCATCGATCATCATTCCCTGTTGTTGGGAGAAGAGGGAAAACAAAACAACTTAGCATCTAAGGCACTTCGGTTTTGACTTGTAATTTGTATTATCAGTGGACCCTTTTCACATTTCCGAGGTTCTCAGAAGCAGAAGTGGTCATAGTTGGGTGAACTTCTATAGTGGTGAAATTTGTGAGAAAAAAAAAAAATTCCCATTTGCTCTAACAGCAAAAGAAAACATTCCTGATAGCATTTCTATGACTTTCCAAAAGAGACAAAAATATCAAGAGCTTGATTACGATGGTCAGAATAGAGGAAGATGTCAAAATTTGCCAACACTCCCTCAGCCGTTGTACTAGAAACACCCACACAGCAGCAACTAGCTTTTTGAAATGTAATGCCAAAATAGTATAATACAAAGTATAGTGCTATAATATGCACTGGAAATGCCATAGGTCCATAGGTTTGACATGCAAGCACCTTCTTGTCCTGCTTGAATGGGTTGCCAAATGTGTGCAGTCGTTTGGGCTGGTCTGGATCAATCTCACGTAGAGGTGATGGCATCATCTTCAAATACTCCTGATAATTTCCCATCTGCCCCACTGGAATACTGTGTAAGGAGTCTACAGAATCATGGAAAAATATTCAATAATAAACAAATATTAGGTGTCCATTCATGAACATTTTTGATGACATGTCAACATTCGAAGTGTAAATCTATGAAAAGAAAACAGTTTCTCTTGTTGCTATGCTAAATCAAAGTCCTTTTAAGACAAGTCATGTCACTCGGCGGCCATCTTTGAAACTGTGTCATAAATGTTGTTACTTTTGCTCAAATAGAGTTATAAAAAGCTTATTTTCCAAGCTAGATCACCCAGTGCGCATGTGCAGTCTTAAGAGCACGTCTCAGAATGGTGTCTGACTGTTTCTATAGCAACCGGGACTTCTAACGGCAGCTGCAGTGACACGCTGACTTTACCGATTAGCGATTGGCTCTTGCATTCAGAAGGCGGGGCTTCCTGCGATTGAGCGGCCATTTTTCCCCATTCAAAACTATAGGAGTGACACGTCTTGGGTATTCTTTGGCTAAATGCATATGGCCATTGTATAAAAACAAAACAAAACGGGTTACTTTCTGTTTCTTGCTGTGTCATCAAAAAAGCTAACCTATGTAGTGTAAAGGTGCGATCACATTTACCGTTTTCACGGGTGAAATCCTGTCATTTAAATAGAAATCGACCATGAATTTCCTGTGAGGTTAAAAGATTTCCCCATGCAAATTTCACTGAGGGTTCAAGTTTTAAGGTTTTAAAGTGACTTCTGTGTGAGCTGTGCTTTATACGTCTATACAATTGACAATAGACAACAGCTCTTTTTTGCCTGCGAAAATTAGCTGAAGTTTTGCTTATGTGGCTGCATCTTAAGTCATGTTTGGCAGATTTTAACAGTTATGAAGGTTCACTTTGCAAAATGTCATTTTTGTCTTTGGTACAATTACCATCATCCTGGCCTCTGATTAGCTTCTGTGTTGTCCTCAGAAGGTTGAAACGCATCCGAGTCACTTGATCTACAAGGTTCCGTCGCGGAATATCATAAGCGTTCCTATAGGCCTGCGGCTTCAAATCCTTTAAGAAAAAGTGAATAAATGATGATAGAAGTTACATTTTTATCTAACTTAAAGAAAATTGCATATGTTTAAATCAGATTTAGATGTCTAGTCAGAAGAATTCATCAGAATTAACCTGCATCAGCAAGAAAATATGATTTAAAAGAGTCAAATGTAACTACATTCTGACCCCCAAACGTGATCGGAGACATGATTGATTTCAAATAGACTCTATAATGTAATTCAGCCCCACTCAAACTGTCTGTACCTTGTTGAGAAGTGCAATCTGGAAACCAGCGAACTCTTTAAAGTTCATGTCGATGAGTCGGAGGGGAACCTCGCCTGTGATGCCCTGCAGGAGCTGCTTGAAATCACGGCGGTGTGCCAGAGACAGGGCACTCGAGTGGTTCTTAACCTTGATGCCCGTCTCTTGAGGAGGCTTCTTCCCGACAGACACAATCAGACGGTCTGACTCAATCTTTGCCTTGGGAATCAAGTACAAGTTGATTTAAAAAGCTGCATCACTCAGGCCTCATACAGATTGGATTTAATACTGAATGAATACAATATGTTAATATGTAATCTAGAACATTTAAAGGAATGTTATGAGTTTGAATACTATTTTAACTTGCAAAAACTATGCAGGTTTAACTTTCAGCAGCTAAATCGTGCTCACCTGCTGGCTGAGTTTTTTTAGGTAGGAAATGACACTGTAGCTCAAGCCACAGTCCATGTTGTCAGAGATGAGATTTGGGGCTCCCATCATCCTCAGCGCCTTCTTGATAGGCTGCAGTCAGAAAAAAGAAAGGAAGAGTGGAGAATCAGAGACAAAGGAAGTGAAAATGAGGACACACTCAGGGTGAATGCACTCAGAGCACATATCCTTGACCTCATTACAGCTGTTAACAGACTATAGAACAAATAAAGCTCATAAGAGGGGTTGGATTACAAGCGACCCTTGAGTGCATCTAAGAGTCCATGAATTGTATATTGCATTCATTTATATGCATAAAGAAGTTTATGCTTTTTGTAAGCAGGACACTTCTGTGCTCTACTGGGATGTCTTTTTTAAGTAGGAATGAATAGTGTCTCACCAAGAGAAAGTAAGGAGGCATGGACTTCAGGTACATTTCAAAGGCCTGCCGCCACTTGAGGTTTGGCTTTAGCTTGTGCACTTTAAACAAATCATCTGTAAGGAGAATAAGAGATGGTAAGTGTGCTGAAGAAAGTCAGATGCTACATTGCAGCACTAAATCGCTTCCTTTAAGTCATTTTCCAAAAGGAGGAAATGAGAGATTTACAATTTATGCAGCAATGTACAAAAAAAAAGTATAAATGTTACTGCATTACATAAACGTTTTTATTTTGTAGAATTTTTGTGTTCTTTTTCAGTACTTTTTATTTATTTTAATCAGTTTTTTAAATTCCAATTATAATTCTTTTTAATTATTATTATTTTTATTCCTTTGTGTGTGTGTGTGTGTGTGTGTGTGTGTGTGTGTGTGTGTATGCCGT
>NW_015639782.1:1992344-2012247 GCF_001515625.1 Sinocyclocheilus rhinocerous | reverse complement strand
CTCATCAAGGCTGCATTTATTTGATCAAAAATACAGAAAAAACAGTAATATTGTTTTGAAATAATGGTTTTCTATTTAAATATACTTTAAAATATTATTTCTGTGATTTTTTTTCTTTTCATTTTAATCTGTTTGTTTAAGTTACATTTTAAAATTATTTAAAATTTTCTCTTTATCATTGCTAAACAAAGAAAAAAAATTAGCAATTCTATAAATAAGGTAATTTATAGGATAAGGTTGTAAATGTGTCGCAAACCTGAATTTTCAGCATCATTACTCCAGTCTTCAGTGTCACATGATCCTTCAGAAATCATTCTAATATTTATTCTAATCTAATAGATTTATTACATCTAATAGATTTATTATCAGTTATGTTGGAACCAGGTGTGCTGTTAAAAATATATTTTTTTGGAACCTGTGATACTTTTTTCAGGATTCTTTGATGAATAAAAAGTTAAAAGTTAAAAAGAACAGCATTTATTCAAAATAAAAACAATCTTTATCACTTTTTATCATTTTAACACACCCTTGCTAAAATAAAAGTATTAATTTCTTTCAAAAAAATAACGAAAAAAAGTAGGAGTGGCAACAGGACGGGATAGTTGTAAGGCATGACGAAGAGGTTGACACAGGTGAGCGTAGTGCTGGCCTTCAGGTAGCCGAACGGGTGGGCTCCATCGCTGTGTTTGCCGCTGCAGTTCACAAACACCTGGGCGACAGGGGAGAGGAGTTAGCATTGTCTGGTGTCTCCTGAGAGCTCGGCTCTCACATCAAACTGTTTCTCAGAGACAAAACCCATTCATTAACGGCTCATTAGGTGACAGGGTTCCTCAGAGACTAGTGTGCTATAAATGCCTCTAAATATGCTTATAAATGGATGAGCTCTTTGTCATTTATCTACCATTTACCTTCTTTTCGTTATATGATCCCTAGTGAGGCAAGTAATCATGTAACATTGTAACCATGGCTAAAGAACAAACACAAATGTTTAATTATATTGGTATTTTTAGATGAGCTTAAATGTATGATGCGAGTAGGAAAAACAAATCAAAAGAATGTTGCAAAAAACATTTCCAGGAATTGACTAAGGTATTTATAGCATGTGTATATTTATATATATATATCCAATGGAATAAGCATGGAAAAAAATCCTTTAATCTTACTGCAGTATTGTCAACCCTCTTTAACTTGTTTTTAGATTTTCTGAAGAAAATCTCAGTGGTGCTTGCTTGTAATACTAGCCATGATCCAAGGATGTTGCTATGCAGTTGCTAAGGTGTTCTGAGTGTTTTTAGTGCGGTTGCTATGGGATTAATAGGTGGTTGCTAATTGGTGCAAGCCAAAAGAGTCCACCCCTAAATTACTGCACATTCTGGTTCCAAAATAAGACTCAGTTCCCTCGTTTAATGCAGATCTATGGGATTTATTTCACTCATTTTATGCTAAATCTAATGTTTGCACTCTGAACTGCCTTTGAATCAGCACCTTCCTACAAATCTGTTCACAATTGACGTGGCTGAGAGCTTTTCGGTAAGTGCTTTCAAACTCATAACTATGTACATTAGGGCACTTGTTTAAAACCTGGTTTAATTCTACTGTATTGCACATTACGCTACTCTGTATTTTGGACTACTCTCATACTGTAGCACTGATCAAATCATTTGCTCCACTATGATCAAGTTTCCTCTAGTGTAAGTCACTTTAGATAAGCATCTGCTGACTGAAATACTGTAAGAAACCCTGCACAAACTCTGTATTAATGGATGGACATCAGGGAGGAAATTATTGTACAATATGCGCCATTTTATGTCAAAAAATACTACAAAGGTTGGGTGACAAATAAACTGTCATTCAAAAGTTTGGGGTCTGTAAGATTTTTTTAATGTATTATAAAGACATCTCTTCTGCTTAAGAAACATTTATTATTATTATTATTATTATTGTTGTTATCAATGTTAACTCTTGTTCTGCTTAATATTTTTCTGAATAACTGAGATCATTTTTTTCAGGATTCTTTGATGATTAGAAAGTAAAAAAAAAAAAACAGCAATTATTTAAAACAGAAATCTTATATAACATTATAATTGCATTTACTGTCACTTTTGTTCAATTTAATCCATCCTTGCTGAATAGAAGTATTAATTTCTTTACATAAATAATCTTACTGACACCAAACTTTTAAACAGTATTGTACAACACTGTGTTTGAATAAAAAAGCTGCTGCTTGACCAGTTGCTAAATACAGGACTTTTACAACCGTCACTGTAAATGTGTAAGCCATTAAACTGAATTGACATGTATTTAGTGTTGTGCTTTTTTGCATTCCAGTAAATATGGAAAAACTAAACACCCACTGTTTCTTTCTGCTCTTTTAACACCATGATATCGATCACTGTGAAACTCGGCTCTACCCACAGACAGCAGTCTGGGGACTGTGAAAGATGGCATGCTAAATACAGATCAGATTAAATAGTTGTGTGAAAAGGTGTCCCACCTGCCAGCACATGTGAGGAGATTTCCTCTCCAAGATAAACTGGGTGAGCGGGGACGGCTCCAGCTCATATTTGTCGAAAGGCAGCTTGTCAATAACCATCGGCTCACAGTCGATACAGGAAAACCGCACCACAGGATGGGCAGATCGAGGAGGCTAAACAGAGAGAGAGAAAAAAACTAAAAAATCTTCTATAATACAATCTCCACAATAGGTTTTTCAAAAGATATGTCTGTTAGATGGCCAATTCATCCTGTAATCACAGCACCAGTGGGTAATGGCCCATGTGTTACAGGCACATGACAACACAAGCTGTTCATTCAGATAAACTCACAACACTCTGACTGAACACTAAATAAACCAAAGAAGTGTTTTACAACAAATAAAATATCAACTTTATTTTAGGAATATGAAAAAGAGCCTCAGAAAAGCTTAATTTGACATTTTTCGAGGCACCCGTGTTACCACCTGCACCCAAACCTATTGTGCTACTGATTCACACTATTGCAAACAAGACAGCGGAGATGACAGGAAGGAAATGACCTCATGTTAAGCTAGTGCTAAGTGCTAAAGCTCTGGTGAGCTGCAGCAGTCTTATTCTGCTGGCAATGGCTCTCTCACAGTGCCCACAGGCTGAGCTGAGCCGTGGCACTTTGGCACAGCACCAGCTGCGGTCTCTACAGTGCATTGTAGAGAGAGAATAGACAGTGAGGGGGTGGGAAACCTCAGGACAGTTAAGTCTTTCCTCATGTTACCGCTCTTTTCAGCTCCCTTATCTTCATCCGCATTCATTAGCACTGTTTGAGCAAGGTGAAAGCTAACCTTTAGTTTGCAGAGGTCATTACCTTTGACTAATAAATTGCTTCATCTACTCAGCTTGGGTGAGCCAGTGCTAATACACCTATCTAAATTGCTTTTGCAATCCTAGTACTTTTCTGATTTATTGAGGATTCTGTGAAATGTCAGCATGCAGAAAGAAACTAAAGAAACTGCTGAACATCCGCCAGGTCCCAGAGCACCACAAAAAGTCCTTCTGCGCTCGCTCATTAATTATTTTAGCCAATTCCATAGTGTTTTCAGCTAGATTTAACACATTATACTATGTTTAAAACCATTTCCCCCAAATCAGTGCAAAACATGTGAAAAAAAAGTCAGCCTGGTACAGTTCTATTTTAGTATTATGTATATACTATTACAGTTTTTATAGTTTTTTTTAGTATTATAGTTTTTATATGACACTTTACAATAAGGTTCCATTTGTTAACATTAATTAAATATATTAGTTAACATGAAGTTGATGTTAATTTCAACATTTACTAATACATTATTAAAATCCAAAGTTGTATCTGCTAATATTATTTCATGGACCTTAGCTAACATGAACTAACAATGAATAGCTGTATTTTTATTAACTAATGTTAACAAGGATTAATAAATTCTGTAACAATGTATTGCTCATTGTTAGTTAATGTTATTTAATGCATAAACCAATGTTAGCTAATGGAGCTAATATAAAGTGTCACATTTGTATTAATTTTGAACTAGCTTTTATTTTTATATTTTCAGTTTTAATTTAGTTTAATATTTTAGTCATTTTCATGCACTTTTTAGTAATTTTATTAGTTTTTGTTTAAAAAAAATATTTCTAAACTCTTTTAGTTTTAGTTTTATCTCAGTTAGTAATCTTAGTGCTTTTACTTAAACGTTTTTTTCAGTTAGTTGCCTGGACAATATTTCTGTTAGTTTTAGTTTAGTTTTTCATCGAATAGTCATATCTTCTTTTATTTCAGTTTTAGTCTGCTGGACCCACTAATATAGAAACAGAAAATCATTGCTTGACTCTACACTCAAACTCTATTTTGTAGGCTATTATTTACCAAAGTGGGGGAGTTCTGGTCAGGCCAAAAGGATTCTGGGATTGGCCAGTGACCCACAGGAACGCCCGTCTTGGGGTTGGGCCGGACATAACTGTGTTTTTCTGTCAATATGGGGTGCTGTGTGTACATTAATGAGGAAAAAAAATTAACTTAAATGATTTTAGCAAATGGCTGCAATATAACAAAGAGTGAAAAATTTAAGGGGGTCTGAATACTTTCCGTACCCACTGTATGTATATATATATATATATATATATAATGTTCCATAATGATGACAAAATTTTCATTTTTGGGTGAACTATCCATTTAAGAGTGAGAGATCACGAGTCTGAATCCTACTTGACTCAAAACTGCACTTTATTTCGTGACTTCACTTTAACAGGTTGACAAATTAATTGTAGATTTTAGAGTGGCTAAGATGAAAAACAGGGCTGAAGCTCCCCTAAATAGGGTCTAGCAACACTTTTATCTAAAGAACAGTTTTGTGGAATCCAGGCGTCATAAATTGAAATTAAAATGAGGGAAGGTTGACTTGACAAATATTTTAACCTGCATTTTCTCATCAGAAATAAACACAGGTTTAAACAGCAATTGACTGGCATTTAAGATTTGCTATACCTCCAGTGACCTCACACATCTGGGTGATAGCAGACTCATCAGTGGGCACGCTGCCCAGGTGCTCGCTGTCGGGCACGGACACTCCTGGCAGCCGCAGGACTAGGGCGAAGAGTCGCTGGTCCCAGCGGAATGGCTCCTTAGTCAGCTCACTACCCGACAACGGGGAATTCAGTGGCAGGTGTAGCTGAGGGAGGAAGAGAAAACAAGAAGTGAGATAGACACACTGCCTGCAGTACGCAACATTTTACATCATATAAATGGACAAGTGGATCAAAAACAGTTGGTATATAGAGTGTTTGTCCCTCACCTCCTCAGCCACCCCAGAGCTGTGTGTCAGTTTGTTTCCATCGGTGATCGTAATAATGACCGATGGCTCCAGAAAGAAAGGGTTCCGACCCTAGAAGAGAGGAGAGCATTTCTTAAAAAATCCAAAGCTCAATAAATATATTTGTTGTATCACTGATATACCATAAAATGCTAAAATCTCACAATAAACTGTGAAGTCCGATAGTCTGAAAATGCTTGTACTCTGATTTAAAACATCTATCCTTTTCTTAAAACCTTCAGTAGCACCTGGGATCCTTTCTTGAATTTCATTAAAGGCTTGTAAAGTACGCAACATTTTACATCATATAAATGGACAAGTGGATCAAAAACAGTTGGTATATAGAGTGTTTGTCCCTCACCTCCTCAGCCACCCCAGAGCTGTGTGTCAGTTTGTTTCCATCGGTGATCGTAATAATGACCGATGGCTCCAGAAAGAAAGGGTTCCGACCCTAGAAGAGAGGAGAGCATTTCTTAAAAAATCCAAAGCTCAATAAATATATTTGTTGTATCACTGATATACCATAAAATGCTAAAATCTCACAATAAACAGTGAAGTCCAATAGTCTGAAAATGCTTGTACTCTGATTTAAAACATCTATCCTTTTCTTAAAACCTTCAGTAGCACCTGGGATCCTTTCTTGAATTTCATTAAAGGCTTGTAAAAACAATAATATTGTGAAATATTATTATAATTTAAAATAACTTTTCTATTTGAATATATTTTAAAATGTAATTTATTCCTGTGATGGCAAAGCTGAATTTTCAGCCATTACTCCAGTCTTAGAAATCATTCTAATATACTGATTTAGAAACAAGAAACATTTCTTATTATCATCAACACTGAAAACATTGTCCTGCTTAATATTTTTGTGGATACGTGATACATTTTATGATACATTGCTTTTTCAGGATTCTTTGATGAATAAAACTTCAAAAGAAAATAATTTATTTGAAATAGACTTTTTTGTAAAATTATAACATTTACATTTAGTCATTTAGCAGACGCTTTTATCCACATAAGTCTGAAGAAATGAATTTAGGTAAAGGGGTGCAGAGCCAGTGGTGGTTTTGTAGACAAACATCAATGCCTTGAATTTTATGCGAGCAGCTACTGGTAGCCAGTGCAAATTGATGAACAGAGGTGTGACATGCGTTCTATAATATATAAATATATTCTATATTTATAAATGTCTTTACTGTCACTTTTGCTCAGTATAACACATCATTGATGAATAAAAGTATTAATTTCTCTAAAAATATATATATAAAATCTTACTAACTAAATTTTGAACAGTGGTGTAAGAGAAATGATTAACTAAAAATAATTAAATTTCAGTGCTTTAAATGGAAATTTATGCCAGAACTTAATAAATCTAAAATGTTTTATAATCCTAAACCTTTCTTTTTGTTCCCAGGTTTAAAAAAAGAAACAGATTTTCCATGTGGTTTCTAATGTTAACTACATAAGTACTGTACATATATAAGTGCCAACCAAATTCCTACACAATTGAAAAAAAAATGACGTAGTTAACATTTAACTTGCCAGATGTTGTTAATTGTAGTTTATGCAGTAAATGGTGAGTGAACACCAGATGCATTCTCTCTGTCCATACTGCAGGGGTCAGCACTCAGTTACTCACCCTCACACATTACAGACTGAGCATGTGGATTACCACTCTGCCTGAGGGTTATCTCAGACTGCATGTCTCCTATTTTAGGTAATTCAGCATGGACTTAAAGGGGTCATATGATGCAATTTCAATTTTTCCTTTCTCTTTGAAGTGTTACAAGCTCTTGGTGCATAAAGAAGATCTGTAAAGTTGCAAAGACTAAAGTCTCAAATCCAAAGAGATATTCTTTATAAAAGTTAAGAGTCAGCCACACCTACCTAAAACCACAGCACACCTTGCTTTTCAGACTGATGAGCTTTGTAAAAATCGACGCGTTTCAAAAAGGCGGGGCATAGAGGAGAAACAATAATGTACAGTATGTGGAAAATAATGTGTTTTTTGAACCTTAAACTGCATAAACATTTCATTACACCAAATACAAAAAATAATGTTCTTTTTAGCAACATCATATGACCCCTTTAATGTCTGTCGGAAATGTTACGCCCCTTACCATATTGTGATGCCGTGTGTGCGACGAGCGCCTGTGCGCCGGTGATGCGCGACGAGACAAAACTAGTAAAACTCATTATAAACGAGGCATTTGTTGCATCCAGTGGGTACATAATTACTGATTATAATGACTTATACTGTCTTTTTATGCGTTGCGTATCGCGCTGCGTAAACAAAACCATGTCTGCATTTGTGATCGGAGAAATGACAAACAACAAGCGCTACTCTACACTGCTCAAAACTCGCGTTTGAATCGTCAGTGGCAAATTCTTTAAATATAAAAACGTAGGCTTTTTTTTTTTATAAAAACAGGCTGTGAGTCATGAAGCGCCAGACTGTCCTTGCAAGGTTGGAATTGCCCCACTTTATAGAAACAGCATTGTAGGCTATACTCTCCCAGAAAAACAGTCCTCGTCCTCCATAAAATGCGCTGCACACATCTGAATATTTGGGTTGAACTGTTCCGGAACAGTGTTGTAAATACAACTTAACCACTGATTTCTAGTCGTATCCTCTTTTGGAAGGCCAAACAAAGTAGTTTCGCTTTCATAAACACACAGCGTCTTCACAACATGGCAGCGGCGGCAACAGCGAGAATAAAAGTTACGCCTTCTTTCTTTGCGTGAACATTTGGGTGACGTTATGCAAATCTTCTCACATCATGACGTAGACATGTGGGGGCGTGTTAGAACGAGCCGTTTTAGGTAGGCGTGGCTGACTCTTAACTTTTATAAAGAATATCTCTTTGGATTTGAGACTTTAGTCTTTGCAACTTTACAGATGCAGATTACTTTATGCACCAAGAGCTTGTAACACTTCAAAGAGAAAGGAAAAATTGAAATCGCATCATATGACATGTAACAAAACATTCAAGGCTGGGAGGAAGGTAGGATTTGTTAAAATTTAATTGATTGATCTGAATATCGGGCAGATGTGTGTATCTCAATATCTATGGTGGTTGGTACTCTTGTTATGTGAGGAGATATTTCTTATTATTTTGCAATTATACTGAATAAAGATTGTTTTGACTCTGAATGCTGAAGGGAGATATTATTACCTGGCCATAGTTGTCGATGCCAGAGACGAGTCTGTTGAGATTGAGCAGGTCGAAGGCGGCGCGGAGAGTGTGACCCAGTGTAGTCAGTCCAGATGCCTGCAGGTTCTTCAGCTCGCTCATGAAAGTGGCATGATTCTCTTTCCAACCCGCCTACCATATACAGGAAATACACACAGATGATGTAAAAACCAGCTTCATATAACCTCGGTAACACCAAACATTCAGACAGTGACATTTACACAGTGAACCCAAAATGTTCACTAACATTCAAAAGTCTGGTAGGATTTTTTAATGTTTATGAAAGAAGTCTCTTATGCACACAGAGCATTTATTTGATCAAAAATACAGTAAAAACATGTGATGTTAAATCTGAATTTCCAGCAGCCATTACTCCAGACTTCAGTGTCACAGGATCCTTCAGAAATCATTCTAATATTCTAAACATTTCTTATTATCATCACTGTTGCAAACAGTTGTGCTTGCTTAATACTTCTGTGGATACATTTTTTTCAGGATTTTTTTTCAGCATTTATATGAAATAGATTCTTTGTAACATTCTAAATGTCTATATTGCCACTTTTAATCAATTTAATACATTCTTGCAAAATAAAAGTATTTTTTTACTAAAAACAAACCTTACCGACCCCAAACCTTTGAACAGTTGTGTATTTAGACACTTAAGTCACACAAGCACACTCTCCAATCCAAGCATTTCACTAAAAGAAGCTTGCGAGGTTTTAAACGATGAGAATAGAAGAATATGAAAACAGTTCTAGAGTTCAAAATCAAGACCAAATACTTCTGGATTCTTTCTCGTTATCAAATGTAAATAAAACATCTGCATAGTAATTTCACACATATGTGAAAAGCTCTAGCACTATTTATTTACAAATGCCACGTAGATTGATTTTTACCTAATACAATAATATTTAAAAGTGTGTCCAGACACCTTTAAGGCTTCTGTACATATTATTAGAAACATTATGTTATGCAAACTATTATATAACAAACTAGTATATGTCAATCACCTGTAGCTTTTCTCACTCTTTCACCTAGCGAGATCAAGCACTTGACTATTACAGCATTTTATGTAATTCACAGATGATCAGCAGGCTTAAGCACACATTAAGCACAACAACACTACCTAAATGTCAGGTGAGAGAACAGTGGAAATAAAGTCAGATAATAAAGCCCCAAAAACCACAGGACAAGCTTTGCAAAGCATCTGAATGAGCATGTATGTTTGCTTGCACATTTGTATGTTTGCGTGTAGGCAGCCTGGAAGGAAGCGGCACAGATCTGCTATGTAAGGCTTGATTTGTTTTACTATCTTTAAAAGACATTATGTGTTGGTTAGTGTGTGTCTGTCCCTGACCCACATTACCCATCCCAGCAGAAGAATAGTCATTACTTTACTGCTCACTCAAAACAAACACAAAAAACACAACAATATAATGAGTTCAGATGCTGAGAAAAGAACTGAGGTTAATAGTTCACTAAATCTGCTTTTACAAAATGATTCCTGCTCCACATGAAATTTACTCAGCGTGAATAAATCAGCACATGACATAAACATGCATACATGGTAAATCCCCACAAGGCAGAGAAGACTTAACAGGTCAGATCCCGAGGTGGTTGAGCTTCACATGTGTGTGTGTAGATTTATGTGCATTGGGAAGCATTACAGAACAAAGCAAGCAAGCAAAGATTTGTCAGTAGGGGTTAGCGAGATCAAGCACTTTACTATTACAGCATTTTGTGTAATTCACAACAGGTTTAAGCACATGTTAAGCACAACAACACTACCTAAATGTCAGGTGAGAGAACAGTGGAAATAAAGTCAGATAATAAAGCCCCAAAAACCACAGGACAAGCTTTGCAAAGCATCTGAATGAGCATGTATGTTTGCTTGCACATTTGTATGTTTGCGTGTAGGCAGCCTGGAAGGAAGCGGCACAGATCTGCTATGTAAGGCTTGATTTGTTTTACTATCTTTAAAAGACATTATGTGTTGGTTAGTGTGTGTCTGTCCCTGACCCACATTACCCATCCCAGCAGAAGAATAGTCATTACTTTACTGCTCACTCAAAACAAACACAAAAAACACAACAATATAATGAGTTCAGATGCTGAGAAAAGAACTGAGGTTAATAGTTCACTAAATCTGCTTTTACAAAATGATTCCTGCTCCACATGAAATTTACTCAGCGTGAATAAATCAACACATGACATAAACATGCATACATGGTAAATCCCCACAAGGCAGAGAAGACTTAACAGGTCAGATCTCGAGGTGGTTGAGCTTCACATGTGTGTGTGTAGATTTATGTGCATTGGGAAACATTACAGAACAAAGCAAAGATTTGTCAGTAGGGGCCTCCACATGAAATTTACTCAGCGTGAATAAATCAACACATGACATAAACATGCATACATGGTAAATCCCCACAAGGCAGAGAAGACTTAACAGGTCAGATCTCGAGGTGGTTGAGCTTCACATGTGTGTGTGTAGATTTATGTGCATTGGGAAGCATTACAGAACAAAGCAAGCAAAGATTTGTCAGTAGGGGCCAGACAGTGTACGTCTCTATCCAAAAAAAGAAACCATTCAAGCAGAAGCTCTTCTAACCGGCACTCAATAATTCAAGCAACAGAGTAATTCTATTTTTTTCCCCATCCGTCTTTCTTTCCCTCTGCATTAACAATTTATTGGCTCTGAAGAAGTGTGACTGCAATCAGACTCTCCTTTAATCACACGCTTGTCCGGCGAGGCAGAAGAAGATGGGAGAGAATAAGGAATGTGAACACTGAATAAGCCAGGAAAAAGGATAATACCCTAACTGTAGCTGTAACAGAGGAAATGTAAACTCAAACCTTTCTTTAAAAGATGAAAACCCAACGGCGATCCAACAGAGAAAAGAACAAACATTGTAATCCACAAACGGGTTAATGTCACGAAAGCATATCCAGACCATATTTCACTCCAAAGTTAAAAGAAAAAAAAGGAATTATATTTTACATAAAGAAAATTAAGCATAGTCTTTTTACTTTATGATATTATTTTTCGATTTTCTGATTGCTGTAATGTACTAGATATTTCACTTCTGAGATTTTTATAATTGGATGTTTACTTATTTTTATTGTGATTCTAATTTTCATTACTGTAATACAGTATTTTTTATTTGAATAGCACAAATTGAAGGCAGTACAGCAAATATTACAATGATGTATAAATACTTTACAATTTAAATAATATATTATTACATATCAAGATCATATTTCACCTCAAAACCAAAAGGGAAAAATATTATAAATTATATTATATTGTAAAGAAAATGATGCCTAGTCTTTTTATATTGTGACCTTATTTTTATGTCAATTAAGCACATTCAAGCACATTTTAAGCACAATTAAGCACACCCAAGTTTTCTCATTATTGCAATGTATCAGATGTTTTCCTTATAAGATTTTCATTTGTTCTCAGTGGTCGATTCTCATTAGATTTTCCTTACTGTAATACTGTATCTACATATGCATAAATAAAGGCAGTTCAGCAAATACTGCCATGATGCATAAATACTTTACAATGTAGATACTACTTTTTTTATTTTTTATGCATTACAGTAATAAAATGTTAGGAGGAAATGTGCTTAATTGTCATGAAAATAATGTGTGAAATATGAACCGGGTATCATCTTGACAGGTTCCATGAGATTCGCCCATATATTCCCCCCAGAGCAGAATGAAGACAACCATGAAGTAAGATAAACTTAAAGCTGTTATTTAGTTACAGAGAGCATATAATACGTTTTCTTTTTTTCTGCTTTCAGAATTAGCGTATACCATAAAACCTGGCTCTGTATTTCCTCGCCAAATGCAGGACAGGTGGCAAGATAAATGAGCAGTTTTGCATAAACTGACAGATAAGGACTTGTTCCCTGTTAAGCTCCTCTTCTGAGGAAAGCGGCAGTCATATAAACACAGCTCTTGTGATTGCAGGAGGAATCATCACTGCAGAAAGAGCACGTGACGACCCGCGGTGGATTCACACAGGTTAAGCGACTGCCCTTATGGCCTGAGTATTATTCCAGGATCAGGTTGCCTTGTCCCAGGTTTTAATCTCTACTACCGCCTAAAGGTTGAGCTGATCATAGATAACCATTGAGCTCGGTTACACACATCCACCCAGTTTTGCAGGAGGGACACGTCTGCGGTCTGCAGGGTGATGCTTGTCATGTGTGATGATAAAGGCCAGGCAGGAACTAAAGTTGTCACTCTAATGGAATGAGAGCTGGTTAACCAGCCAAGGCACTGATCAGAGGGACCATCATGCTCATGACAAATAGATCTCCATTCTGAGTCCGAAGTGATTGAACTCAGTTTTCTTGGTGATCTCCATCATTTATCAGCTACTTGTATTGAGCCAGTGCAAGGAAATGCAGACAGTATATGTTCAGTTATATGTTGCGAATGAGGTTTAAGGAGGAGAGGGCACACACTGTGGATTTCTGAAGAATTATTTGGCCTGCCTATCTGTCATGAAGAAAGGACCTCAACCACTCCTATTTCAGAGCAAGATAAAGCATGAGGCAGTCTACAGGATAAACATGGCAGAATTATAAGGCCACCGGATCCACAGACTAAATATTCCTGGGCTGCACCAAAATAATTTATGCATGTAAATGTACAGTGTTTCTAAAAGCTATTTGGACACTTTAGTAACACTTAAACTATATACATTTCACTGCATTACCTAATAGAATATCAAGTGAGTTCTACAAACAAACGGTGCTTCTCCAAACTGACTTGAATTTTCGTACTCATTTTTGCATTTACTTTCTGGTACTTACTGGTTGCAGTGTCATTTTAGTGGATGTATGAAGTCAGTTCTCCCTCAAATTCACACAGGTGTCCTTTTCAGAGGAACCACAGGTGTAGTTCATCACATTAACTATGAACTTGATCCACTAACATCTGACAACCACCAAGTGTCTAAATACTCTTTGTCTTAAAGGGATAGTTCAACTGAAAATAAAAAATTCTGTCATCAGAATTTTACTCACCCCGATGTCGTTCCAAACCCATAAGACTTTTGTTCATCTTCAAAATGTAAAAATATTTTTAATATTCTCTCATCATTTTGCTCATCCACTGAAAGTCCGCAGTACCAGAACTTTAATGCATCAAAAAGTACAAAAAAGGCATCATAAATGTAGTCCATATGCATTGAGCGATTTAATTCAAGATTTAATTTAGGCTTTTAATCACACTGATTGACAGACATACATAGAGCCCATCAAATATGGAAACGTATGCTTGCTTGACGCTCGAGACACACTAGTGGGGATTGAATGTTTTGGTTGTGTGCACTTTCAAATGGATGGACAAAACTGATGAGAATTTTTTTTTAAATATCTTCATTTGTGTTCCAAAGATGAACGGAAGCTTGGAATCTAAGCTTGTGCTATATTTCTTTAAAATAAAATAAATGCAGCTTGAGTTGATATTTTGTTATATAACACAATGACATTCATAAAGTGTCCAAATGTTAGATAGGGTAATGTAAAAATGAACAATGAATAATGTAATATGGAGGTGTTTGCATTGTTTGTCCCAAACAAAAATAACATGTTTTCCAGGGCCTCATGGCATAAACCACAAATGCAGTTGCATGCATTTTTCTTTTCTCCTTCATTAACCAACAACAGACTTTACACCAAAACAAATTAATTTCCATCTCTAACCTTTTGTTCAATGATAAGCAATCTCAGCAGTAATCGATTAAGAAAATTGCAAATGGGCCTCATGGCATAAACCACAAATGCAGTTGCATGCATTTTTCTTTTCTCCTTCATTAACCAACAACAGACTTTACACCAAAACAAATTAATTTCCATCTCTAACCTTTTGCTTCAATGATAAGCAATCTCAGCAGTAATCGATTAAGAAAATTGCAAACGGCAAAAACTGTGTCAACTTCAGAAAATATGCAAGACTAAGAATAATGTTCTGCTTGGCCAGGGCTCAGACAACAAGAGAGGCACACAAACAGGAAAAAGAGAGCTTTGTGAGGACTGGAGGCTCACTGGAACTCTTCACTGCTTAGCTGCTGAAAATCTCATGAATAATTGACGGGAAATAAAAAAGGCACTCTGTCAGATACAGGGGCCAGATTCTTGCTAGGCTGGTATTTGCCCAGTGTTTTCTAGTCAAGAACTGGGTTAGCCTGCTCGCTAATTCTGAAGAGGCACTGCTTGGCTATTATAGTATTTTTTTTTAACAGGAGGAACAAGCTGGCCACGAATAGCTCAGAGAGGGCTAAAAGCTTATGTAAGAGGGCAGTTATAACATCTTTCTCAAACTAAGACATAGTAAGATAACAATGCCAAGTATTTGCCACATGCACATTCACAATCTCATCAAGTAAATGGCTAAAACATCATTAGTGTATAGTACCCGCTATAAGCAGGAAATTTTGTACTTTGGTTATAGAGTTAAGTGTCACTTGGAAGTCAGCCTCAGATTATCTTGGATAAACTGGAACAGGGTGGGAAAACTGCATGACAAGAAAGAAAGTAAGAAACCCCTCCAAGAGAGTAACTGGCTACCTGCCAGATAGTCCATACTAATGAAGTGCTAAAGCACAGAGCTACTCTTATTGTCAATGTCAAACCACAAACAAAGAAGACAGGAACCCAGGCAGCACTATATGTCACATGCACATGTCAGTAAGTGCAGCCCTTGATTCAACTCCAGGCTGGGAAAAAGATGGATGATACTTTGAAATTAGGCTGTGCAAAGTGACCACATAGCCACAATTCCCATATCCAATATAATGGCACGTCAAGAGAACTGGCACAGCAGTTTATAAACAGAAGAGGATGCTGAACGTGGGGAGAGAAAGGTCTGAAAACTGATGAAGAATTGGGTTTATTTGCTTATTGGATTATTGTTATATGCAATATTGTGTGACAGAGGTGTGGATTTTAAGGATGTTGGTAAACACTACAAACCCTATTGTCATAAAAATCACAGCTCTGTTGAATGTACTCAGAGGTTCATGCCCATTCAAACTTTTGAGCATGATAAATGGATTTTAAACAGCTTTTAAATGTCAAAAAATAAATATTTCTACATTTGGTAATTACATTGCATGATTATTTTAGGTGCAAAATTAATATTGCGCAGAAATCGTCACCTTTTTGTAAATTTTGCTCTTTTGAAGGCAAAATATATAATTTAGCTTATGTGATTTGTGCAAAAAGAAAGAGTTGGGGGGGATCTTACAAAATATTTTTACTAGGAGTTATAGTATTTAATGAGATATGTATAATATATCCATTTAAATGTCAAGTTTTTTTGTGAAAATGCCGATTGGTTGAATTTGTTGAATCAGCTATAAAAGTGTTAATAATGTATGTTCTTGATTCAATTCATAAATCAGAAGTATATAGTTATATTTCGTTATAAGATGATTATATATATCATCTTTCAGTTTATTATAATTATAAACTGAAAGATGAAATAAAGTTTTAATAATTAAAATAGTTTTATTATAACAGTTTATTATATAATAACAATTATTTAATAATAATAATTGTTAATTTTATTTGGGTTTTTTGGGGGTTTTCAAACAATGTTACCACAAGGTAAGTTCTGGTCAGGTCTGTTTTCCATTCATGAAAATGCAGGGCTATCACTGGCAGTCGAGTTCAGTTCAGCCTCAGATTATCGTGGATAAACTGGAACGGGGTGGGAAAACTGCATGACAAGAAAGAAAGTAAGAAACCCCTCCAAGAGAGTAACTGGCTACCTGCCAGATAGTCCATACTAATGAAGTGCTAAAGCACAGAGCTACTCTTATTGTCAATGTCAAACCACAAACAAAGAAGACAGGAACCCAGGCAGCACTATATGTCACATGCACATGTCAGTAAGTGCAGCCCTTGATTCAACTCCAGGCTGGGAAAAAGATGGATGATACTTTGAAATTAGGCTGTGCAAAGTGACCACATAGCCACAATTCCCATATCCAATATAATGGCACGTCAAGAGAACTGGCACAGCAGTTTATAAACAGATGATGATGATGAATGTGGGGAGAGAAATGTCTGAAAACTGATTAAGAATTCTGTTTATTTTCTAATTGGATTATTGCTACATGTAACTGTAACAATATTTTGGCTGATGTGTGGATTTTAAGCAGGCTGGTAAACAATATGAACTAAAAATCACAAAATCACAGCTCTGTCAGTGGCGTCATGCCCATTCAAACTTTTTAGCTTGTGCATCCTCAAATTTTTGAGTCAGATTGATTATAAACTCAACTTCCAAAAGACAAAAATAAATATTTCTACATCTGATAATTACATTCCACGATTATTGTAGGTGCAAAATTAATAGTGCTCCGAAGTCGCAACCATTTGGTGAATTTTGCAGTTTTGAAGCCAAAATATGTAATTTAGTTTATGCGATTTGTGCAAAATGAAGGAGTTGGGCCCAGTTTATTATATAATAACAATTATTTAATAATAATAATTGTTAATTTTATTTGGGTTTTTTGGGGGTTTTCAAACAACGTTACCACAAGGTAAGTTCTGGTCAGGTCTGTTTTCCATACATGAAAATGCAGGGCTATCACTGGCAGTCGAGTTCAGTTGTAATTTTGCTTAAAGAAATGTATATTATATCATGATGTGAACCTGACCCCTATGCATACTACAAAATTACACCACTAGACTATAATGACTCATAACTTACATAGAAGTGCCAGAACTGTCACTGCCTCCTCAGAAAAGAAAATAGGTACAAGACGCCCCTGAATGTAATACATGCAAGTCTAGTCGTGCCCTTGTGTCTTAGAATGATCAAGTAATCTATTAAGCAAGTACTGACTGCCATTACTTGAGTAAAGAGACGTGTTTGAATACAATTCATGCAGATGCCTGACCACACCATCAGCTCATAGAGCCACTATTATCCTTACTGTCTTTACCCCCAAATAGAAAAATATGAATGGCTGTCACATATGAAAACAGCAAAACGCCTCCTAATTTCTGTACCAGATTTATTGTACTCGTACTTGTTTGTATTTGTACAGGAAGCACCTATTTCCTAGCCGTCAGCGTTCCAGATTACATGCTTGCTATCTGTTGAGCAAAATGGTCTCAAATGTGTGGCTATAAGTCACTCTGGTTCATGTAAACTCTGGCTGTAAAAGTGAGCAATTAGTAATTATGCTTGCATAGGTAAATCTTATGTTGAGTAAACTTTAAACACTGAGTGGCCTAATGTGACAGGCACGAGGTGCACTGCATACTTAATCACCTTTCACCTGTTTGGTGTTTGGGTATATGAATGGGAGGGAGGTGAATGTACTAGGAGTGGAGAGGGAAGGAAGTTGATGCTTGTTTTCAAGGGCAACTCACAAGCCTCTTCCTCTCTCAGCGCAAACCTGCAAAGCATCTCCTCATTTGCTTATTGAGGGCTGTTGCACAAATCAAATCGTGTTGATTTGTTCAGGTTACAGTGGCCAATGAGAATGCGAGAGGAGGGCACGGGACAGAGGGCAGGCTGCTTGTCCAATCCGGACCGAGTTGGCCCGTGCACGCGTCACGCGCTACGTCACAGTGGATAATAAATCTCTCCGCCTCCATCTCAGCGCTCGAGAGCTTTCCCAACACAAAAGCAAAATGTCCGCCATGTTCAGAGGCTGCGCTGCTCCGGGTCTGCGGATATTTTAACAAAAATTAGCCGTTTTCGTCACCGGGAGGCCGCCCGACCCGATGCTACGAACCAGAGGGACAGTAGAGTCTCACTGTCAGCAAAAAAATCTCCGCTTTAACCACATATAAGCACAATTTAGTAGTATTTATTTACCTTTACGCCGTATGGTGGATCATCGAATGTAACTAGCATGTACCTGTCGCCTCTACTAGCCGGGTCTCGGGCACGCAGCTGTTAAAGAAAGCGAAACAATAAACATTCATTTAAACTGATCCTGTCATAGGGATCCTTAACTCCAACAAGGTACAACAGTAAGCTGAAAAAGTCGGGGTAAAATTATGCTTTACCTTCATAAAGATCTCAACCGCGCCTTTAGCAATGTCCAGAAACGTCGTACCCAAATAAGTGCGCTGATTCATAGAAGCGGACGTGTCTATCAGAAAAAGTAAAATAGGCATTTTGAAATGTATAGATATACCTCTAGATGTTTGCTAGAATATCTACAATCGGCATATGACCTATCTTGCGGCCCTGGGCATGCATATATGTGTGTATATATTTTGTTATAATCAGACCCCCCCAAAAGAGGGTCGTACTGCCACCCTTTGCAGCCGCCTGATTCTCTATCTGTCTTTTCTGAGCAGTGCTGGGCTCGCGCTGTTAGAGAACTTCTCTTCCGAACAGACCGAAACGCCTTCGCCCCGCCGCTGCTACGCCATTGGCTGAGCCGAGTCGCGAAGCCACGCCCACTCTCCTATAAATACGCAATGAGGTCGTGGAATTCCTCAGTTCTCCGCGGTCGCTTGAGCGGACGTAGGTGGAGAGAGGCTCTCGTGTGTAATCCAAATGCTTTGTTTTTGAGTTTTAACGGCCGCTTTTGTTATTGTATTGTGTGTTACACCGATTTAACAAGTTATCAGAGTTAATTTGTAATCTATAGAGTTCCATTTTCGTCTTGTGTAATGGGCGATCCCCTCCTCGTCTGATCCTGGTCTAGCTGTCTTGGTGGGGGTGGGGAGTAGCTTGGTTGATTTTTATAATAATTGTGCCTCCCTCTGACCATGGAGAAATCCATCCTCGTCCGCTTTCCCCTCCTCTTGTTAATCTCCTTCGAGAGACTAGAGTATAGGCAAGCGCCATGTTAATATAACAAGAGACCGTGACAACAGCGGCACAGACGCGAGAGGAAAAGGAGCGTCGTCAGGCGCTGGCTCCTCCTAATCGCGCTCGTCGCTTTCCGTGAAACCTCGCTGCACATGCCCTTTGATTTTTTGAATGTCAGAAAGGGACGTACCTGCTAGGCAGTCCTATTCACTACAATCCCACACACTGGACGAAAGCTAGCTCATATAGCTAATACTTACAAGGTGTTTTAATATCCGCAGGAAATAGCCAATGAACAAGTGCCGATGATACAGTACCCTTATAATCGTTCAGCCGCATTTTTACATAAGTACTACATCTCAATAGCCTGCTCCAATGTCATTGGAGTCCTATCCGAAATATAAGATCCCCATATTGTAGACTGGAGCATATTCGACTGTCTTTTGAACCGCACGGTTTCTGTGATAGCCGTTACCTGGTTCACAACAAAGCATACATTTTAAAAGTGAAACTGCCAGTGTTGTTCATTCATGAACTGTATGCGTGTCCCATGAGAGGTTTAAAAAAAAAAAAAAAAAAAAGG
>NW_015639782.1:1981420-1991724 GCF_001515625.1 Sinocyclocheilus rhinocerous | reverse complement strand
ATGGACGACAGTTTTTTGAACCTAGAAGAGTACAAGGCTGGGTGGCCCATGAGGGGTTTAAAAAAAAAAAAAAAAAAAGGTCGTCATGTTGTTCTTCCTGTTTTCATTTCTCTATAATCGTTTTTTTTTTTGTAAAGCAAAATTGTCTTTAAATTTGCTCATTGGGCAAATGTGTGAAAGCGGTCACAAATGTTTTGATTATGGGTTGTGCCCTAAAAAGGCGGTGGTGGATAGTTGACGTCTGAATGAGCATTCATTCTAAAGGCGTGCAGGTTTCTTTAGGGTGAGTTGTTTACTTTAATAAACTAAACAGGCAACGTGCTGTTATGTCGTTGTCAAATCAAATGTCAAGTTCGGTTTACTGATACTGATAAATACACACACACACACACAAAGGAATTATTTTTAGTGGTTTCCTGTGCTTTCCATTTGCTAGCATCTTTAAGAAAAAAAAAATGGTGTTAACGAGATGCTTGCTTTGAGCTTTGCTGTCAAACCTTAAAGGGACAGTCCACCTAAAAATACAAATTCTGTTACACAAAAGACATGACAGTCACCATTCAGTTTAAACTGCAAAAAGATGCAATGACAGTGAATGGTGACTGAGTCGTTCAGCCCCCATAACATTCAGCCCAGCGTCTCTTTTACTCTACCAGTGAAGAAATAAAGCCACACAGTTTTAGGCAACAACAAAGGCGAGTGATGCTAGAATTTTTATTTTAGGGTGAACTGTCACTTTAAGACTTTTCATGACGGGTAAACGGTCACCCAAACTGTAGTTAAGATTTGGAGATATAAAACGAAATACGGACAACATTTATCTTCTGAAAACATTTCCAGAGAAATACAATAAATAACAGAAAGTGCATTTGCGAAACTCAGTGACGTCATAGAAGACTTTGGCGGAACTCCTGAAGCCCTCCAGTATCCCAGCATTCAACGCGCTGACAAAGAAAAAGGAAACAGGGTGGGATTTCGAATAAATATCGTTAAACGGTAAACGGGAGCGAGGTAAACACAAACGTTTTTCAATTGTTTTCGATCTACCTTATTCTTTAAATAACGACATTGAATAACGCAATATTAAACGCGTTGTTGTCTCGATTTTACCATATTGTTATGCTAAAAGCATTAAAGGGTAACCATAGCATCAATACGTCTACATCCAGTGAACAATACAGAACATTGTGTCTATTGAATACTTTAACCAGTAACAAAACTTGCAAACGTAACGTCTTATTAAGTGACTAGTTACTGTGGAAAACTGAAATGCCAGCGTTTGTTAATCATTTTTCAAGCAGGTAACGTTACTGACATCTTTCTTGAATTTCGTTTAACATTAGACAAGCAGATGTATTATAGTTAAGGAATATTTGACATCACACGATTTGTATTCGCAAATCGACGTTTTATGTATAGGTTTAATAAAACATGAATGTCATGTTACATATAGCTATTTCTCTGCTACCTGTCAGCAAAACACAATAGACTTCAAGAGGACAAAAGAGGACACTTACAGTGGGTTTCGTATTTAGCTGAGTATTTTTCTTAAATGCCTGTTGGGTGTATTTATCTGACAATTGTAAAACTCAGTTAAACCCATCTCTAGACTGATATTTTAGAGCAGACATCCTTGTATCTGCCAGCTGTCATGCTGTGTCATTGACCTCACTAGTATGATGTTAGACGGTCAAGTTTGACGTTGTTTATTTGCTTTAGATCGTGTTGCGAAATCCTTGAGTTTCAGACGAATTCAGTAAACATGGTCACATGACTAGCCACGTGTAGGCAGGAGCTTGTTTTTGTACAGAGATCTTGGCCATCATCCATTAGTCATTATTACATTGACACCATTATCAGATTATATTGACACGTGCCTTGCAGTTTCCTTTGGCTTTCGTTTTATTTACCTGCTCATCTATAATAACAGCTGAATTATAAAGTATTTTTTATGTAAACAACTGCTTTTCAGTTCATGCTTGTGTTTAATTTACTTTTCTGAAGCATCCCTTGATTATTCTCATGCCAAAAATAGGTCTGAGAGAAACTGTTGTTACTTATTCATTGTATAATTATTCATGTAATTTGTAACTTATTTCAACAACGTGTTGCAGTAGTTCTCGGCTGCTTTTGTTTTATGACAGATTTTGTCAAGTTGCCCAGCACTGTACAAGTTGTTTATTGTACAAAATGTACTTCAAATCAAAAAGAGATTTACTAATATTACTATGAACTACATAGGCATGACAATATGATATAAACAGTATGATACAATAATTATCAACAAAACATCTATCATTTTTGTTTCTAAATTGTTATATACTGCTTTCAGATGTAATTTATTTAAACCTCCTGTTGCATTAGTCCTAAGCTGGTTTTGTTTTATGTCAATTTGCCCAGCACTGTACTAAAGTAGTTTATTATACATACACATGGTCTTTCAGATCAAATATTGACATATTACATATTTTTTTATTAACATGATACATTGAATCGAGAATCGCCCAGACTGTTCTCTAGTTATTATTAATGTGCAAACAAACAGACCGTGTATGTGCGCTCTCTGATAGCTTTTTGCATGAGCACATTTATGTATAGTTGCATGTCTGGCAGGTGTTTTATAATGGACACTCGCTGAAGAAGCCTGTTTTTATAGGAGTTTGCAATGGTCAGTGGTGTTTATGTACACTCAAACACAGACACCAACACTCACTCTGACAGAGAAACTGTTCACTGGTCATGTTGAGCTGCCTTCAGATCGCCACATTCGACAAATTCAGAATGTTTTTATTTGCCTTTTTAATTTGTGTTTTGCTCTGTTTAATAATTCTGAATGGATCTGTATGTATATACAGTCTGGTTAAAGGGTTAGTTCACCCAAAAATGAAAATTAGGCTGCGTTTTACTCACCCCCGAGGCATCCTAGGTGTATATGACTTTCTTCTTTCAGACGAATCCAGTCAGATGTTACATTAAAAATTGTCTTTGATCTTTCAAGCTCTATCATTGCAGTCAGGGGGTGTTGCAGTGCTTCAGTCCAAAAGAAGTTAAATAAAAAAAAAGTGTCTCACTTTTTTTTCAGCCTAATTTTCATTTTTGGGTGAACTAACCCTTTAAGGCGACTGGTATAGTGGCCTGTTGGCATCTTCGTGTGGTCCTGTTTAGTATTGCAGCTTGACTTGTAGTTAGTTATTTATGTATAGAAAATGCTCTAAACAAATGTAACATTTATTTTTTCCTCAGTTTTTGCTGTTGCACTGAATACATAAATAGTGAATTATGAAAATTAAAAACTGTTTTAATTTACCTTGAAAAAAGCTTGCAGAGAATATAGTTTTGTGGGAAATGGGGAATCATCCTCAATCTTGAACTTGGTAAAACAATTATCTTTGTTTCAAGTCTTAATTCTTTTCCCTTTGTTATACTGGAAGAAATCATACCGGGATGTATGCTAAATTTGTTTGATGTGGCGCCCTACCATATATATTTTCCACCAGCCGCCACTGGTTGTGTGGCCTTCCCTTCACAAGTTCTGGGTCAGGATTTTTTTTATGTTTTTGAAAGAAGTCTCTTATGCTCACCAAGGCTGCATTTATTTGATCAAAAATACAATAAAAGCAGCAATACTGTGAAATATTATTACAGTTTAAAAGAACTGTTTTCTATTTAAATATATTTTCAAATGTAATTTATTCCTGTGATGCATATTAGAAGAGCTTCATTACTCCACTCTTCTAATATGCTGATTTGCTGCTCAAGAAACATTTATTATTATTATCAATGTTGAAAACTTAAAATATGCTTGATATTTTTATGGACACATTGTGGATTTTTTGATGAATGAAAAGTTCAAAAGAACGCCATTTATTTGAAGTAGAAATCATTTGTGACATAAAAGTCTTTAAATTATTCAAAAGTCACAGTAGGGCATCCTTGCCCAATAAAAGTATTAAAATCTTACTGACCCCAAACTTTGGAACAGTAGTGTTACAGTTACACATAGTGACTTTAGCCATTCAGTTCACACTAAATGTGGGTTTTTGTGTATTTTTTATATTCCGTGTTGTTTTTATTATTATGAGTAGCTTTGTTATTTCTGTTTAAACATAGTTTTTGTACTCCTGCCTCCTGTTGCTTGTCATGATGAAATGGCCCCGTTTCTGTCATTTCAGAGGTGAACGTCATGCTGCCAAAGAGCGGAACTGGCTGCATTTAGAACGGGATCTCTGCACCGTTTCAGCCTAGAGACGGAGTGGGAATACGATAAAGCCAGGAGGACGTGAGCTCAGCTGGAGCCAATGCAGCAGCAGAGCCGGCAGCCTGACCTAGTGGAGGGAAGCCTTCCAGTGTTTGTGTTCCCCACCGAGCTGGTGTTCTACGCAGATGAGCAGGCTTCACATAAGCAGGTGCTCACCCTCTACAACCCTTATGAGTTTGCTCTTAAATTCAAAGGTGAGTCATGCATTTTCCTTAGTACCCACGAGAAGCCTTCTTACAGTAGAGTGCTGTAGTGGTCCTTCCTTTCTTACTGTTTGTTGTTTCATCAGTTTTGTGCACAGCACCAAACAAGTATGCTGTGGTGGATGCCACTGGTGCTGTTAAACCACAATGTTGTGTGGATATGTAAGTTTCCAGGTCTTGCACTTGAAATATTTGAAGCAGATTTGATTTGTTTCAGCCTTTCACAACCTTCCATTTCTTGTGATTTTCGCCAAACAGCGTGATCCGCCATAGGGACGTGCGGGCCTGTCATTACGGGGTGATTGATAAGTTCCGGCTGCAGGTGTCTGAGCAGAGTCAGAGGAAGGCTTTGGGCAGGAAGGAAGTGATGGCCACTCTGCTGCCCTCCGCCGCTCAGGAGCAGCCCCAGGTCCGGCCCCAGGAAGAGGAGCGCAGGATGAAGGAGCAGCTTGCCGACAGAGTGTTCTTTGAGCAGACTGCATTCCAGACAGGTGCATATTACAGTCAACGTGCATTTATGTTCTTAATACACATTCTTGGTTCATACTGTGATTGATTCATATTTCATAGGCACTTGTATTTCTAAAGAAAAAAGCTGGTAATCTTTCTTCAAAGAGTAATGGCTTTCTCCATCTTTTCAACCCTCTTCATTTTTTTAAACGTCCAATCCACCAGTCATAGAAACAACTTTTTATAATCCAGGCAATTCACTAAGGATAAAACCATGTCTTAGCTTCTTTGTTGTTGTTGAATATCTTGTTTTAGTCAGAAATGCGTCACAATATGAAAGTAGTACAGTATAAATAATTCTGAAAAATTTTATATATACATATATTATGTATATTATTGTTTATTTTATGTATTTATTGATGTTACATATTACTTAAAAAAGTCAAAAATATACATTTAATAAATATATATAAATTCTAAACATTTTATACACAAATTTTTTCTTCAAAAAGTACATTTCAATTTATTTGTTTGTTTTTTTATTTCTTCACAAATGGAAATTTAGCATTGTATTTTGTTTTAATATTTGCTAGAAGTAATAGTATTATTTTTTATTAAATGGTAAGTTTTTACTATTTTAAATTTTCAAAGAGTAATGGCTTTCTCCATCTTTTCAACCCTCTTCATTTTTTTAAACGTCCAATCCACCAGTCATAGAAACAACTTTTTATAATCCAGGCAATTCACTAAGGATAAAACCATGTCTTAGCTTCTTTGTTGTTGTTGAATATCTTGTTTTAGTCAGAAATGCGTCACAATATGAAAGTAGTACAGTATAAATAATTCTGAAAAATTTTATATATACATATATTATGTATATTATTGTTTATTTTATGTATTTATTGATGTTACATATTACTTAAAAAAGTCAAAAATATACATTTAATAAATATATATAAATTCTAAACATTTTATACACATGTTTTCTTCAAAAAGTACATTTCAATTTATTTGTTTGTTTTTTTATTTCTTCACAAATGGAAATTTAGCATTGTATTTTGTTTTAATATTTGCTAGAAGTAATAGTATTATTTTTTATTAAATGGTAAGTTTTTACTATTTTCAATTTTTTCTCGACAAAAATACAAGTTTCAGTTTTTCTTTTTTCTTTCTTTCTTTTTTCTTAATTTTTTTTCACAAAATTTTATATTGACTGGAAATCATATTTATATTTTTTATTTAATGTAAAGTTGTTTTGTTTTACAAATTTTAGTTTTTTTTGTTTTTCTTCACAAATTGAAATTTAGCAATGTATTTTTTATATTTACTAAAAGTAATACTTCTGTTTTTTTATTAAAAAGTTTTTACAATTTTTTTTCCAAAACAATTTTCATAAATATTTTTGTTTCACAAACATAAAATTTGCGACAAGCTTGAAGCTATAATACTGCTGTAATATAACTCATAAATTCATAAACACACTTTTGCTTGAAAATAATGGCATGGTTTGTAGCTTTTCCCTGCTATCTTTGGGCTGCCTTACTGAGCTGCAGTAAAGCTGTTGCTGTTAACTACTTTACCCACTGGGGGGGGGGAGTCAGAGAGCTGTATTATTTTTATTGTTTGGTGGTTTGCTTTCATTTTAAAACCATCTGCTTCTTCCTTTTCTGTTTGCACAGAGAGCCGTACAGCGTCTGGGGGTCCCAGCCTCCTCACTGTCCTTTTAGGCCTGGTGTGTATGGCGGCCCTTATGCTCCCAACTCTGGGAGAGCAGGAATCCACAGTGCCTGTCTACCTCCACTTAAGTGTTAACAAGAAACTTGTAGCTGCTTATGTTTTAGGTGAGTCACAAAAAAAAAGCATCATATTCCAAATATTCATTGTCTTCTGCACTTTATCATGGTTCTTTCCCATGTCGCACAGGTCTTCTTACAATGGTTATTATGCGCACTTGAAGTGCTCTTGGAAACAATCTTGCTGAAAGGAACTAAGATAATGAAGAGGGGAGATATGGACATTAACACAGCCAGGAGGGTTGTGAGGATTGAGGGGAAGCACGTCTGAGAAACTCCCTATAAACAGGAACTAACTTAAATGATCATCACAAACTCAGACACAATGATCCATGGGCGAGGGAGGGGAGCGTTCTGTGTTTACAGGCTGAACACTGACTGAGCTTGGCATTGAATCTGGGGGGTGGATACGTCATATTCTGTGTCTCTGGATTTTTGTTGCTTCTCTCAAGACTGAAATGGCTTTTTTTGTTCAGATGTTTGTCCACTGCTTAAATCTTGTGCACAGTAATCTCTATAGATGCCACATCAAATAAAGAAATTGATTGTTAAAAGCATTTCCTAGAAACAGTTTTATGTTCAAAAGTATTGGTAGTAACATTAGTTTCTGAATCATAGTTCAGACGGATTAGGAAGCAATATGTAACAGGAGTGGGATAAATGTTTGTTTAGAAATAAGCTGATTAATTTCAGCATCCCTGAAAATTGATGTCTTGTCCTCCAACTAATTTAGTGTAACATTTGGAAAATATAGAGGAAACAGAATTAGATACTCAGTAAGCTGGCAGTAATGCACAGTTTTTACTTGGCTTGTAAAATTTTTTTTTTTTTAATAAGTTATAACAGATTGAAGAACAAGTTTGAATATTAATGGCTCTTTCCACCCTCTCTGTCAGAAACTCTATTAGAAACCCCTTCCTAACTAGTTGCTGTATTACCCAAGGTAATATAATGCATGGTTTTAGGTTCTTTTGCATTTCTATTCATCAAAGAGGAGCACAACGGTTTTCAACACTGATGAGAAATGTTTCTTGAGCAGCAAATCAGCATTTTAGATTGATTTCTGAAGGATTAAGTGAGACTGACTGGAAAAATGACTGCTGAAAATTCTCACGGGAATAAATTACATTCAAAAAGTAAACAGTTGTGTTCAATTCAATTGAAATATTTTATTACTATTTTTGCTTTTTTTTAATCAAATAAATGGAGTCTTGGTGAGCATAAGAGACTTTCAAAAATATTAAAAATAGTTAACTTATACATTCACAAAGTTAATTTGTGGAAATTAATCACAATCTGTTAAAAGGGTCATTTCATTAAGGAAGTAAATGAAGTGCACTGATACAAGAAAGACCATAGAATACATTAACACCTGTTAAAACCATTATGTTTTTGAAGACAAGAACCACACTGACACCAACAAATAAGTTTGGTATCACAAGACGAGGCAACAACATAGCTGGACAAATAATTTATTTCTGACATCTGGAAGTCTCTGATATGATGGGAACAAAATTTGTTCAGAGAGAGCAGAGCACAACTACACGTTCTCATGACAGCACTCAGTCCTCCTCAGTACTGTGAGTCGAAAGGACAGTAAAAATCATTAAATAAAGAATTCGACACGTCCACAGGACAAACTACAAATACACTTCACCCATCACTACAGGACAGAATCTAGATCTACATGACCCACTTACTGTATTTTTGTTTGCAAAGACATTCAGAAAAAGATTTACACTGCAGTGTTCAATTCAAATAAACATAATGCAATGATTGTGTCCACTCTAGGAAAGCTAAAAATAGCAACATTAACTTAAATGTCACTGTCATCCTTTTTTCTTTAAGAATGTGAACAGGAATATGTGTCTGAGAAATACTGGACTTATTAGTTTCTGACATTAATTGTTCAATGCAACTGCTCGTATTGCATTGATGCCTTTTCTTTTTTCAGAATGTGATTAAAAAAAAAAAAAAAAAAAAGGATTTTACAAGCACTTTCTTCCACAGAAAAATTAATTTATGATACATCATATCATGCTTAAGGAAATAAAGCAATTTCTTTGAATGAAATTTAGAAAACCATTTACAAAAAAAAACTCACTAAAGTAACTACAGCCCCAAACGAAGAACTCCTACAATTACAGTTGTACATTTCTCTTATATACAAATTTAATGGCACACCGTTTCAGTATCAGTAGATTACATTTAAAAATTTAAACTCCACAAATAACATTTTTGATGGGAGGATTTCATTTCTTTGCACTTTTCTGCTTCTCACATTTTAAACTGCCAAATGTGTCGTTGTTAACAGCCTCTGAAAAACAACACTGAAAACTCTGTATAGCCCATTCTCCTCCAAACCCTTCCCGAATAACAGAAACGGGGCGAAGTCACTGCGCGAGAAGCAAAAACATACAATGGACATCATTCATCTCAGCCCGGATGTTTTGCTCCATTCTCTGAAAGCTGTAAAAATGACAACACGGCTGTACGCACGTCTTTAGCTTGACAAACATCAAACACAGGCAGTTTAGTTTCTCTGTAGTGTTCAAATCGAGGATTTAGTGGTTACCAACAGCTGCAATAATAAATCCCATCTGCAGTAGTTGTGTATAGCAACCATGAATATCATTCTAACGGAGAATGAAGTGCCAAGCTCTGAAAAAATACCTTCCTCCACCTACATGAAAATCAAGAAAAGGCCATTCCTGAAAAACTAAATATGCAGAATCAGAACAAAGCCCAAAATTAAATTCAGCCCCTTTAAAGTGCAGTTGCACCGCTAATAAAACTCCAGAAGAGGCGGCTGTCAGTTTGCCGGTCGAGCTCTTTGCCTCTGCACGTTTTGCCACATATCTTATGTACATACTTGCATACAAATAAAAGCAAAAAATAAGTTAAATTCTCACGCACAAAACCGGTTGGAAACCTGTAGTTGTTCTCCTGTTTACAGCGGTTTTCTTTTCGAAGCGTTATCAAAAAGATAATTGCCCCATAAGGGAACCAAAACAAAAAACTAAATCCAAGACCCTCTTCTGTGACATTGTTCGCTTTGATACAGATCCATACACCATATTTTACATCTATTTATAGCAGCTGATGCAAAAAACATCCACAGTCTCTCCATGCCCTTAGGGTCTGTCCCACACGGAATACTCTCTCGCCTCGCTTCAAATGTAACATAACAGGACAATTCAGGAAAAAAACAAAAGCCATGTTGGGAAGGCATTGGGAATAAAAGTAAAATGAGTGGAAAAGGGCCTGAGAAGCGGCCCAGTCCTCCTGTGATGTCCGTGATGCTCAGCGGATCACTTAGGGGAGAGGTCCTGAGGGGGCGTGAGGGAAGAGTTACTGGAGGAGGGCGACACTCCTTCCATCTTGGCGGGAGAGTCCGAGGAGGAGCCGACGCTACTGAGGCTCCCATCCAGAAGATCTGGTGGAGACAGACTGCTGGAGAGACACGGAGAGAAAGCATGTTACAAACAGGTCCTTTTTCACAGCTGGAATAAATTCCAGTGTTTCCCCTGCCATTATTTTAGGGGGGCGGCCCGCCCCCCCCACGGCCCCCCCCGCCCCCCCTGACCGTCTAAATTTATT
>NW_015639782.1:1973713-1981005 GCF_001515625.1 Sinocyclocheilus rhinocerous | reverse complement strand
CAAAAAAAAAAACAAAAAAACGGAACCGTCCCCCCCCCCCCCAAAGCTGTAAACCTAGGGGAAACACTGAATTCATAACAAAAATAAACGTGTTTGCTATTCATTTTAGTCTCGACAGTTTTGTGTAAAGTTTTCCCAAATAATTAAGCCAGAATTATATTTTAAATGGACTCAGCAAAAAAAAGAACATGACAAAATATAATCTCTAAAATTTCTGTAAGTAATTTTAGAACCAATGGGATTGATATCTATATTCCAGTAGATGACACTTGATACGAACTTCAATTTCACAGCAATATTCAACAAAGTAATATGCTACTACACACAATAAATAAATAATTAGCAATATATATAAATCAACAACACGCAGCCATACCATTTTACAGTATTAAGTAAATAATGCTTCAAGTTTTCTCATGTAGTTATTTAACTAAACGGTCATTATTAAAATAATGAAACAAAATGTAGACAATATTCTCTTTTTTCCTGCCATTTAATAATTGACATAGTAGACGTTAATGTTGCCATAATACTGGAATCTTTGCTACAATACCTTGAAAAATAGCCACATTTGATACCATGGGGAAACATTGTCACAAAGTAAATGGCATTAAAATGTAACAAATTTTTAATATTGAATTTACTTTTGATCGGTCAAAATATTTTCTTAGCAAGCGAGACTCTTATTATTAGTATTATACTAATTATTAAATAAATATTACTATTGTTATAAAAATTCCAGTAAAAAAAAAAAAGAAAAAAGTGGGCTTAACTGTGAACAGAGCCACTCTGAGATGCTGAAAACACTGGATCATGAGCTGCAAGCGTGTAAATGAACAGAGTGCTGCGTTTCACTATGAAATATGCAACGCAATGGACAGTATACTACTTTAATTACACACACTGCATGTGGTGTCAACTCACTGTCAGAGAGAAGATAGCGAAAGTGTGCAGCTTGTATCGATACTGGGAGAAATGAGTAATGAAAGTTTGAAATATTCATATGAATTGATATATACACCATTGTTGTGGTTTTTGGACAACACTAGTAGACAGATTAAAAATAGACGGGGATTATATAACGCAAAAACATCCAAGTACACATCCACTTCTCATATAATGTACTCAATTAAAATACTCCACTGTGAAAACTCACCAGGTGTTAAGTTCAGGCAAGTGAGACACCTCTGTGGACAGCATGTTGGTGGTTCCCTGAAAGAGTCTCTTGGGCTGGCTTTCTGTCTCCATTTCACCTGAGGATCCACCAAAATATTTTATTTTTATTTTATTTAGGCATCCCAGCTGTAACAACATTGCAAAAGATAGTGTCTTGACTGCTTCCTTACTTTTGCGTTTGAGAGGACCCAGAATACCAGGCCTGATGCAGTTGATCGGGCTCTGACTCCTCCTGCTGGGCAAACTTTTGATGAGAGTGACATCAGCTACTCAGCTTAATATCCTACACTATTATGCCTGATGTCGGCAGAAAACATTCCTACTGTGGCGGGATGCCTGAACAGAACTTACCTGAAGCGGCGTGTTGGGCTGGGAACAGGGCTGGGCGTCAGACCGTTACTGGTCACCAGGATTTGAAGAGACGGAGAGAAACACTGCTGCTCATTGAAGAGAGAAGTCAGTCAAAGCATTAAGCCTTAAACAACAACAACAGTACAGCAAGTTATTTATTTTTCTGCTCATTGAAGAGAGAAGTCAGTCAAAGCATTAAGCCTTAAACAACAACAACAACAGTACAGCAAGTTATTTATTTTAAAAAAAAGGAAGAGATACCTTCTTTCCGATCCCTCTGGTGGGCGAAGGAGCAGGAGACACAGGCACAAAATCAATCCGCTTTGGAGACGACGATGAAGATTTCTCAAGATCATTATCACTCTAGAATCAAGCACAACCATATAAATCACTTACACAATATGACAGAATTATTATTACCACTAATTAACCACTTGATTACTAATGTAGTGTCGGAGTGTTCTACTACCAATCCAGTCTGTTCTTGAAAGACTGGTGGCCCTGTTGACTCCAGGAGCTTTTTTCTAGCATGCTTCCATTTTCTCTTCCACAATCCCATCAATAAGGGAAGAGGAAGTGTAGCAACAGAGCTACTGCATGCATCATATTATCTGAGTGAGAACATTGCCTCAACTTTTACACACAATAATAATTGTGAAGATTCCGTTTAAAGGAACACTCCACTATTTTTGAAAATAGGCTCATTTTCCAACTCCCCTAGAGTTAAACAGTTGAGTTTTACCGTTTTCGAATCCATTCAGCCGATCTCCGGGTCTGGCGGTAGCACTTTCGGCTGTAGCTTAGCATAGATAATTGAATCTGATTAGACCGTTAGCATCTCGCTCAAAAATGACCAAAGAGTTATTTTTCCTATTCAAAACTTGACTCTTCTGTATTTACAACGTGTACTAAGACCGACGGAAAATGAAAAGCTGCGATTTTCTAGGCCGATATGGCTAGAAACTATACTCTCATTCCGGCGTAATAATCAAGGAACTTTGCTGCCGTACCATGGGTATATACGATATTACGCAGCTTTCGATATTTTTCCTATTTAAAACTTGACTCTTCTGTAGTTACATTGTGTACTAAGACCGACGGACTGATTACATTACACCGGAATGAGAGTATAGTTCCTAGCCATATCGGCCTAGAAAATCGCAACTTTTCATTTTCCGTCAGTCTTAGTACACTTGTAACTACAGAAGAGTCAAGTTTTAAATAGGAAAACTATAGAAACTCTTTGGTCATTTTTGAGCGAGATGCTAACGGTCTAATCAGATTCAATCATCTATGCTAAGCTAAGCTAAAAGTGTTACCGCCAGACCCGGAGATCGGCTGAATGGATTCGAAAACGGTAAAACTCAACTGTTTAACTTCAAAAATAGTGGAGTGTTCCTTTAAAAACCTAAATTATACATTTTGCAATAATAATAATATTATACACAGTTTAAAAGTTTTGGTCATTAAGTTAAATACTTTTATTCAGCAAGGACACATGCATTTGATCAAAAGTGATAGTAAAGACATTGATAATATTACAAAAGATTCTTGAAAAGAATGCAAAAGTATTCTGGAAAAAAACATTTAACATTGATAAATGTTTCTAGAGCAACATATCAGCATATTAGAATGATTTCTGAAGGATCATGTGACACTGAAGACTGGAGTAATGATGCTGACAATTCAGCTTTGATCACAGGAATAAATTACATTTTAAAATGCATTCAAATAGAAAAGGTTATTTTAAACTAATAAATCAATTTCAGTTTTTACTTCATTTTTGATCAAATAAATACAGCCTTGGGCTTGCAGACTTCTTTTAAAAACAAAAATCTTACTGACCTTAAACTTTTGAACGGTAACATAAACCAGGCTCTTACCAGACTAAGACTCTCCTCCCAAGACTGGCTCATCTGCATGGCTGCCTGCACCTCTCTAGATCAATTGACATTATGGGGGAAAAATAAATACAGACGGGAAAAAATTAATATATGTGTCACTAAACACTGACATTATTCCCTTCAACCAATGACTAGAATCAAGCAGTCTAATAGAAGACCTCATTTCAGTGTGCACAGTACATGTCAAATATTGTTATGAACACTGGAAACAGACAAAACCTGCTTTCAGCAACTGATAAATGAGAAACCAATACCCTGGGGGTTCAACAGATGTGAGCTCTTACCGTTCATGAGCAGTTTCACGGTTCATCACATCAACACCCTCTTCCTACAGATAAACAAACACAAAGAATGCCCATATGAGCGAATATATCACCAACACCAAGTGACTTTTTGTACATATGCCATGTTGGAGTGCAGTACTACCAACCAGTCTGAATCTGAAAGACAGGTGGTTTGCGAGAACTCCAAAATGTAATTTTAGCATGTACTTTTAAACACGCACTCCCATAAGCACGTTTATAGGAGTAGTGAGTCTGACATGCTATGAAGAACACAGACTAAGAAATAAGTCATATTTCAAGGTAAACTGAAGCAAACTTTGTACCTGTTTGATCCTCTGCAGTCTTGTGCTAGGAACACGTACTGGCGAAGACGGAACCTAAAAAGCATGAACATTCAATAAACAAAATGCATTAAAATAAAAAATAAAAAAATAAAAAATCAAATTCGCACATTAACATTGCATTCTGCAACTCTTTACATACCACACTGGGTCGAACAACAGTAGTACTGTTTCTTCTGCTGCGGAGAACCTCTCTCTGGAACACCTGTGAAGCATCACTGGAGAAAGAAAATACCTTTTCAACATCAGCGTGTACTAAACTATTCATTTAAACTTTAAAGTCATGATAAAACTGAATAAGTAGCAACAGATCCTTTCTTCTGTTTTGCGACATATCTGGGTGTAACAGATTGCGGAAAAAAATGTAGGGTGGGGATTTGGTTCAATCCAACAGGTGTTGATTGGATTCTGAGATGTGGGTTTAAATGAAAAAAATAATTGGAGAAGTCCTGCATGCATCACCAGAGAGAAGTCAGGCGTTTCACCGGAAGGTCTAGTTATGACACTTTAATTAAACAAAATGAGGTCAAAACATGGTTTAAAAATTTAAACCTGTACTCATTAGTCACAATAAGATTTGTGACATTGTCACTCTAAACATGCTTTTAGAGTGAATATTGGCTTTTAAACCATTGCAATCCTAATGTGTGAGTTTTATACTACCAACACAGTCTGTTCTTCGGAGACTGGTGGCCCTGATGACTCAAAGCATGTTATTCTAGCATGGCTTCATGTCTCTACTCTCTATGAGTGAGAGAGTAACCACAACAGTCATGCATGGTGTCTCTCAACACTTAGTAAGCTATACAGCATTTTTAGACATCAAAAGCGTGTAGGAACTCACCATCAAGGCTGGGAACATGATGTCCCAAAATTAAATGTTTCATCCCTGTTTACAAACCTATATCCTAAATAGTTCACACCAAAATGAAAATGTACTCAACATCTGGCCATCCAAGAAGTAGATGAGTTTGCTTCTGCATCTGAACAGATTTGGAGAAATTTACATTGATCATTTACATGCTCACCAATGAATCCTCTGTAGTGAATGAGTACCATCATAAACAAATGGTTTGAAGTTAAAAACATCTTGATGGATTTATTAGAAAAATGCAGGTTTTCACTTCACAAGACATTCACTTTTGGACTGGAGTTGTGTGGATTATTGTATTGTTTTTATCAGCTGTTTGGACTCTCATTCTCACGGCACCCATTCACTGCAGAGGATCCATTGGTGATCAAGCGATGTAATGCTACATTTCTCCAAATATGTTCCGATGCCTACATCTCGGATGGCCTGAGGGTGAGCACAATATCAGCAACATTTTTTTGGGGGGGGGGATAATCTTTAAACTAAAATCTGTGGTTTCCAGCTGGTTCAAGATGGTAAACCAGCTACCAGGTTCCAAAAACTAGCTTGACCACTTTAAACTGGTATGGCCAGTTTGGACCAATTAAAAACCAGTTAGCTACCAGCTTAGGCTGGATCTTTCAGCATGATCAAGTAGGCAGCTCACCAGATTGAAAGACACTTCCAATAATATACCAACATAATACATTTACTGGTCTAAACATCACAAAATATTCTATCAGTCGTCACCTCAGGCCGTTTATCATGGGTTCGCTGTTAGATCGTCTCAAGGGCCCATCGCTCTGAACAAGTGACGACGGGATGTCCAGATCCAGCTCCATCTTCTCTTGTGACATGATTCCTTGACTGTTCATCTTTATTGTCCTTATAAGTATGCCGCAAAAAAAGCACGCAGGTTGCAAAGCTACATCGTTGAAAGGCACAAAACAGATCAATGTCACAGTTTACTATGTGCTCATTTTGCAGCCTGCATAGAAAGACCGGGGCTTCTGTCGTTGTTGTTAAGGGTCAATGTAGGTCTCGATCACAGCCTAAGGAAAAGATCCGTGGGTTTCTGCGAACCAACATTCTGCTTGATCGATCTGCACCGCGTATCTTTCTAGAAAACTCACTTTCTGGTCCAAACTTGTAGATCCAGCGACTGGTTAGCTGCGAGCTAAAATGTGAAAGGGGTTTGGCCCATGCACACCAATCCTGTGCTGTTAGCTTAGCTTGATGGCGCACAAGCACCTAAAACTGAGCAGCTCCGATCAGTTAATTAACGTTACAAGTCTAGGAGTGCATGTAGAAAGGAGGCATGAAAGGCACCAATTCAGAGCAGGAAAAGAGAAGATTAAACCGTTAAACCGTGAGCGCAATAATAACAAGAGCTGAAGGCACAACAATGTTCAGCTGGCCATCATCATGTTGCTAACTAGCTTGCTGTTCGTGATGGGTTGCTGGGCAAACGCATGTAAATCACTAGACAAACGCGCGGCTCCTCTTCGACATCTTCTGTTTGCTAGTTTGGCGTGTCAGTATCTAGTTGGATGAGTTTGTAACTTAGTTGCGTCAATCATAGGTTAGCATATTCTGTCTATCTATTTTCTGGACGCCGCAGCGCACCCACGGCTCAGATAAGAGTCCTGCCCCTTCTGTTCCTACCGGACTGACTGACAGCATCGTGAACCAATCAGAAACTCGATGGACGCCGGCGTTCCTTTTTGAATGGCAACCGTTCGGGGAAATAGCCAATGGAATCACATTTCCTGGAGACTTTACCTAGGCTCGTCTCATTGTGCCCCTGCGCATGCCGTTCAACGCATGCGCATTCTCTTTGTTGCTTTGAAATAAACCAAACTCGAAACCTTTTTAAAATTGAGAGATACTTTAAAACTTGTGATATACGTACACCACAGGTAACATTATCAATATGTAACATTTTGGATATTTGACATTTAAAATTCTAGGGTAATAAGAACATTTATGACACTGTATAAAAGTTGTCCACTACTTCCAACTTGTCAAACTAATTCTGTTTACTGAATAACTAAAATGTATAAAATAGCCTTTGATTTATTAAAAAAAATAATGACATGAAAACTGACCCCTGACCATACTTGCACCAGTATAATCCACTTTTGGCCTTGGTGTTTTGTTTATCTACCACAAAAATAATGTGATAGAATATTATTTTTGATCTCCTTTTGTACAGTGATTTACACCTGATTTCTCACAGATTTGAAACTTCGGAGAACAAAAAAGTTATTTATACTTTTTCGAATGCGATTAAAATGTAGTGTTCAAGTCAAACATAATCTGACCCATAAATATAGTACAGATGAAATGATAACAGAGTTGTCATGAAATAAATAATTTATAAATA
>NW_015639782.1:1958601-1973293 GCF_001515625.1 Sinocyclocheilus rhinocerous | reverse complement strand
AAATTTAAAAAAAAAAAGGGGGGGGGGGGGGTCTCTTCATTTAGGCTAAGCATAAGGACACGGCCATTAAGCTTTACTTATCATTTCCACATGTCTCAGACCTTAACCTCCATCTATACATGTCCAACAATATTACACATCACTGTGTGATGACACTCCACCCTAAAACCTAATTTTGCATAAAATGGCTTTGCACAGAAGACACCAGCAATGAGCAACACCAGAGTCACATGTTTCTTTACAGCTCACTGCTAGGCCTCTTGTCTGGCAGCAGACAATCTTTCTTTTCTCTTCTTCTAATGAGAGACACAAGATTTTGAGCCAGGCGACTGCAATGTCATTACACAGGTCAGGTGATGGTAACTCCGGCTAACTTTAGTAGATGAAAATCACCTCTATTAAAACAATAATAACAAAAAATACTATGTAGAAAAAGTTGTATGTTTAAAGATTCAGAAAGTTGGGAGCTTAATAAACAAGTGAGCAGAAAGAAGACAACAATGGTTGCATTAAGCTTGTATTACTAACAAAACGTGTATGGAGACAATTATGAGGTTGAATTATAAGGCTAATATGGTTTTTATTAGAATATACCCCATTCAATTCAGAAACTCTGTGTGTTGAGAACAAGTTGGCTGCTTCAAAAGGCATGACAACATCCTGAGGGGAATACAGTGTGTCTTAGTAGTAAACGTGCCACGACACTGCAGTTGCACTCCTCCACCGTTACTCTACGGGGATGTTGTACAGCTCACGCTCCCACAAAGCTTTGCAGGAGACCATACAATGAAATTTGGTGCGTTTTTTTACATTTCGGCGCCATTTTCGATTGAAACCGAGGTAAGTTTGGATTTTTTGAGGAATTATTTTTCAGGATTTTCCCCCCCTCCGTGTTCTCACGCTGTCAAGTTGTGTGTTGTTCATTAATTTCTGAAGCGTCTGACCTACCGAGAGAGACGGAGGTGTTTAACGCGCCTCTTAGCGTTGAGTCGCCTTCACTACTTTTGAGCCTTTGTTTGAAAACGGTGCCGCGCGGAGAAAAGTATCACACTTTAATGTAACTTGGTCTGCATGCTCATAATCTGAAAGATGTTTCATTTTGACGCGTCAATTAAAAGTTCGCGTTTTTATCGGTCGTTTGTATTTAACTCGCATTTCTCAATATATCTTCATAACCAACATCCTCTTTTATTATTAGTACGAAGTTGTCTATTTAGGGAACCTGCATAGTCGCAACTGAGGAAACACCCCACGGTCTGTTGATTTACACTGTATTCGAAGGAAGCCGGCAACTAACATTTAGGTTGGAAATATATATTTGTACTTTTTAATTTTTGATTCCGCACACTTGAAACGGAGGCTATTTCTGTTGTTATATAGAGTTGTAAAAATGCTGAGTAGGCAGCAGTTAACTACACCCTGTATGTGGCATCCAGCTGAATGTGCGTCTCTGGAGTTTTTCTTACCACCTCAGCATGGCCTGTACAAAATATTAAATAAACTATTTCTATTATAATCTTCACATGTTATATTATTACTTTGACTTGCCGTAAATACGCTGATGATTCAGTTTAGCAAACGTGTAAGTGTGTGTTCAGCTAGTTTTTTTTTTCAATGTAGCCAGTCAGGTTTTCTATAAATTCCTTATATTTTTATTTTATTAAAATTTTTAATGTACATATTTATTTATTTAAAGAACAAGTAAAGCCTGACCGTGACAGGTATTGAGGATAAGTCTGGTCATGTCTGCCTGGCAAGGGCTCTTATTTTTTGTTCTTCAATAGTTGCTAACCAACAACTAGGGTACAAACAACACACCAGCGTTTGAAATAATAAATTCCCATTATTTAAGTGCAAATGTATCTTTAATAATACGAAATGAACAGAAACTCTAAAATACTTTTTTATCTGGTTTATGCATTTGCAGGTTGTATTTTCATATTTATCGTTTTATATAGATCTTTTTAATTACCTAATACAAAGAATCCTGCTTTTTTAATTTATTATTATTTATTTATTTTTAGTTAGAGAACATTTGATATAAGCTTGAGGCCTATTTTACCACCCTGTTGTTCCTCTCAGACCCATCAGGGGCGCTCGTCCTCTTAATGACATGTGGAACTATCGATAACACAGAAATATTTCCATAATTATATAGACAGGTGCGTTGTGATAGCTGATATATTTTTAGAATTTAAAAAAATGACATATCTTAACACTAGTTTTATGTAATCCAAGAATTATTATTAGGTTTAACCTTTTAAAAAAATAATATGGTCATCACACTTGCAATAACAAGTTGAAGCCATACTGAGAGAAGAAGACTAAACATGTCAGTTGCTCTGTAACAACACTAGCAGCTCGTCTTGCTTTTTTGATTATGGAAATGCTGCTAGAGGAGTTGTCTGTTCCACCAGCAACATTTCAGTAACCCAGCAAGAGACCTGCAGATCTAAAGGGAATGTACTATAGCAGCACATAAATACTGGAGGTGAATGTGGTGTTATCCAGTATTGTTGTTCTGCTGTAGTAAGACCTGTCAACACTTACAGACTCCAAAGAGCCACACCAGATCCTTGGCCGAGAGCGGACCATACCCATGCATTTATGTGATGAAAACACCACCTGTCTGTACTGTAGATAAACAATACTGTCAAATAAAATCAGCAGTCAGCTAAGTGATCTTATTTCATTATGCGTACCTGGTTCTTCATGTTGTCATTTCTATTGTAAGTTCAAGACGTATGCAGAACAATAGTATGTTTATTCTTATACTATTTATTTCTAAAACATACTACGTGATAATGTGACCTGTTTAACAATGTTGGTCATGACTTTGACAAGAGAAGTAAAGTTAGGAGAACACAAAATTCTTTGAATAATTTAATCAAATTTACGATTGACAGGCGGTTGAACAATGGTGAGGTCACTTTAACATTTTTCATTCATTTTCATACCATATATATATATATATTTCATTACGCGTACCTGGTTCTTCATGTTGTTATTTCTGAAAATACTGTAAATGCAAGAACAACATTAGGTTTATTCCTATACTATTTATTCCTAAAACAAACTACCTGATAATGTGACCTATTCAACAATGTTATTAATGACTTTGAAAAGAGAAGTTAGGAGAACACTTAAAATTCTTTTAATAATTTAATAAAATTTAAGATTGACAGGTGACTGAACAATGGTGAGGTCACATGAACATTTCAGATCAGTTTTTCACTCATTCTCATAACATATATTATATGGTAGCGTACAAATTACCATACAAGGCACCATAAGATTTTTTCTCCATTTCATTTCAATCTCATTAATATAATTAGTAACCAAAACTACAGTAAGTGGACAAATAAATATCTTGACAAGAAAATTAAACAAATACAAATAACAAAAAAATAAAATCATAAAAACAGGGTGATATTTGGCTTTAAAATGTCAATAAATTTGAAATGATTGGAAAACCAGGTTGCCCTGGTGCTAAAGTACATTCACATGTAAAAGCATTTAACATGTATCACAATACTCACTGATTTTAATCAATAATAACAGTGTTCATATTATGGTTGCAAATAGTCTTTGGGGAAACATGAATGTTCTCCTCAAATTCACATATTGTATGTTCACTATTGAATAGCAAAGCAAGACAACCTAAAATCAATAATCTGTTTAATCTATCTAGTCTTAAATCATAAACACCTATTCATAAGTTCTTGCACGAAAAAAAAAAAAAAAGGTTATAATAAATCAAAGGGAATCTGGCCATTACATAAATGGTTGTTAAAAACACCCACTGTAATGAAGAGCAGCAGTCTAACCCCGAGACCTCTGTTCTCAGAGACTGAACTGCAAAGTGTTTGTGGTTACTAATGTGTGTGTGAGATGCCTGTGGAGGTATAAGCTAATGTAAATGTAAGGTGCATTGATTGACAGCACACACCTCACCAGAGACCCTGAACAAAGGACCTGCTAACCTGCGGTGAGCTGTGCAACTGAAAAAATACAAAATGGACATAAAATTATAATAATAAAAAAACATCAATTAAAAACAAATGATACACAGTTAGAGGGGGAAGTCCAGGGCTTCTCATGCTTTGTACTTCTCCTTTCCGGTTTCACTGATGACACAGATGTGCTGCAAGACAAAATGAGAGAAGCTGTTAGCAGAAATTGCAGCACAATCAAACAGATGCGTGTCTTATAATGGACAACTATTTGTATTTAAATTATAAAGGCATTCTAAATGATTAAATGTTGCTACTTACATTTAAATCCCTAAAGTACTCATTGTAGTCAAGTGCATATCCAACCACAAATTTGTCAGGAACCTCAAATCCTACGACTAGAGGATAAAGGGGGGTTAATTAAAAAGTTATTTTGAACAGGCAATTTCTTGGTCGGTGACATATTTTTGAATGAAGTCTCTTATGCTCATCAAGGCTTAAAATACAGTAAAAACGGTAATATAGTGAAATATTATTACAATTTAAAATAACAGTTTTTCTATTTGAATATATTTTTTTAAAGTAATTTTTTTATTTTCAGCAGCCATTACTCTAGTGTCACATGATCCTTCAGAAATCATTCTAATATACTGATTTGCTGCTCAAGAAATATTTCTGATTATCAAAGCTGAAAACTTTGGCTAATATTTTTGTGGCAACTATGGAAATGATCAGTTACCACGTGTTAGTCTGCTACCTTGTGGTCAACACACAGCATTGCACTGTAATGGCCTAGACCAGTGGTTCCCAATCCTGGAGAACCCCCAACACTGCACATTTTAGATGTCTCGCTCTTACTAGGCATACTAGAAACTTAAAGGCAGGTGTGTTGAGGCAAGTTGGAGCTAAACTCTGCAGGACACCGGCCCTCCAGGACCGAGTTTGGGCACCCCTGCTCCAAGACCTCAAATGTGAGTGTCAGATAAGAGAGACACCAAAAATGTGCAGTGTTGGGGGTTCTCCAGGACCAGGATTGGGAACCACTGGCCTAGACTGATCAATAGAAGGAATTTCAGTGGTCAAAATAATTGACTTGATTCCCTTAAAAAACAACAACAATGCGCTTTAGTCTTTTGAGGGTGTTTGTGCAACCTTTTGAAATCATCAGCATGCATCCATTTATAAACATGACTTGTGAGAAGTGAATTGAATTCTAACTATATCAATGCCATATACGCAGAATTTCATGCCAAAAAAGGCTGGAAAGCGTTTTCAGTAATCCACTCACAGTCTGGTCTGTAGCCAACACTCCTTGGTGTTCTTTTAACCAGCAAACTGCCAAAAAAAACAAAACATTTTTTTTAGGAATATGTGAAGTATATGGGACCGTACAACTGATAAACTCAAAAGTAGTTAGAAGTTTCTGGCATTTGTTGCACTAGTGCTCAATAATAGACAAGGGAGTTACTATACAGAGCTTAGCAACATTTACATACAGCTTACAAAAGCTGATGCAATACCTACAAAACAAACACTCTGAGACACACTGGTTACCTCCATTTTATTCAGTATATTCATCTGTACCTGGCCACTTTGACCATTTTTGGATTATATTGCTTGAGAAGTTCTAGCAGGGTCTTCATTGTCTTCCCAGTATCAATGATGTCCTAATAAACAGAGTAAAGGTTACAGAAACACATTTAACATTTGTTGGATAATACAAACTATTTTAAATATAAAAGTAAAAATACATTTACATATACCTCAACAATCAAGACGTTCTTTTGATGTCAAAAAGAATATGTCAAGAGAAAAAGAGAAACAGTTTTAACACATTTTGATATGTTTAAGAGACTGCAACAACAGTATTTGATCAGCCACTGGCTGTCATTTTTCCTCTATGCCTAAAACATGCATTTTTTTTTTTATTACTGATCATACACTTTCATTCAAAAGTTTGGGGTTGATATGAATTTGTAATCTTTTTGAAAGAAGTCTCTTATGTTCACCAAGGCTGCATTTATTTGATCAAAATACAGTAGTGACCGTTTTCTATTGTAATATATTTTAAAATGTAATTTATTCCAGTGATACAAAGCATCATTACTCCAGTCTTCAGTGTCACATGATTCTTCAGAAATCATTCTAATTTGCAGATTTGGTGCTCAAGAAACATTTCTTATTATTAAAGTCCAAAAGAACAACATTTATTTGAAATACAATCTTTTGTAATGTCTTACTGTCACTTTTGATCAATTTCATGTATCTTCGCAGAATAAAAATATTATTATAATTATAATATTTATTATTATAAAATTAATCTGACCACAGAAATTAATTTTGAGACAAAGTGTTGACAGTGATGGATTTAAATTTTTTTCTTTTTTTTAACAAACCAAGGTACATTTTTTACTGGTAATTGAAAGCATGTCACAGAAAGTTACTGAATGACATTATCATAAAGACTACTATGAAATAATGGGGATAGTTTTTAATTCACAGAAAGATGCTTACCTTTCCTGTGAGTGTGGACAGATCATCTCCGCCGATCACTTTGATGTCACCTGTAGATTGGTCATTCTGTAATATTTAAAGAAGGGGAATGCATAGATTCAGACATTTACACGAGTCAGTCCAGACATTAAAGTGTTCTAGTTACTGAAGTAACATCAACACTTAACTCTGAAACAAGTTTGTACCACAAAGTGTCAATTTTCATTTATGTTGTCAAAATAATTAAATTCACACGTTGACAATAAACAGAAAGGAGTAGACAGGCCTGACTGAATTTAACATTAAGTTAACATTCATCAAATAGGACAAATGAATAATAGGCGTACTTGGTAACTCTTGAGGCGGATGAAGTCCACTGTCATGGGAATGGAACGATCGCTGTTGCGATTAAGGGCTTTGATGTAATCTAAGAGGTCAGCAAAAAACTTGTAGCCCCCTTTGAGCACACACAGAGCCACAATATGATGCTCGCCCATGTCCTTCATGATATCTCTGGCCAGACGTTCAGTTCTGTAGGAGTCAGGAGAAACTAATCAGCCAATATGCAATGTCAACAGTCTTCAGGTTGCATGTTATTTGAAATTTGAGTGTTCATTAGGCAAGCCTTGGCTAAGAAAATAACTTGTTTGATGTGGCTCGTACCGGTCCATGATGAGTCCATGTGGAATATACACCCGCTCCAGGTCAGCCGCATAATGTTTTGGTATACAGAAGAGGTCCAGGTCATAACCTTGCTCCTCATCACTGATCTAAAATGCACAAATGACATCATATCATAGATGATAGGGCAAAGAACAGGGAGCAGACTGTTTGACAGATAACATTTTATCTAGTCGACAGAAGGACAAACCTGAAATAGGGCAGTAGGGGAAAGCTTATGTCCTATTGCCTAATCAGCTCTCAAATGCACTGGTGAGTTGTGACAGCATTTGTCTCTAACATCTGCAGTTATGTTCTCGACAGAGACGTCCTTACCAAAGTGACTTTAAAAAAAAAGTGCACATATAATCTAACTGAGAGTTTCTTAAGCATATGCCCTAGAAACGACTTAGACTAAACGTAATAGTAAGAATACAGTTACAAACGCATTGCCAATACTGTTACAGTGCGGAGTGTGAAAGACAAGCTGTACAAATAAACAAGGATGGTCGGGGTGAAGATCAGTTTCACACCATTTCATGAGTGTAAATGTTGAGGTAAGTGAAGAGTCTTCCCTAGTGAAAAAGAAGTGTGCTTAATTGTATTGAGTGTGCACGTGTTGTGCACTTGTAGTGTACAAATCTGTATTTGCAGATAATATAACAGTGAAAAAAAGACACTCAAAGGGATACACCCTCATGTCATTCACAAAAGAAATAGATATTGATACATGATAAGACATGGAATTTAAAGTGTAGTATGCAATGGCTGCAAGCCAAAATTTAGTTTCTAATATTGCTGCCGGAGCATACATTAAGTCTGTGTGCTGTCAGATCTAGTGAGCCATATTTCACACCAACGAAATTCCTGCTGTAGACTCACATGCATGTCACGTCTTTCCTCAGCTGTATCAGGATATTGAGCCAATGTTCTGCATTAAGAATGCAAATAAATTGGTGATTATTATTTTAGCTCTTCAGGTAACAGAATTCCCAGAGTGTATATACCTAACTCTTTGGTGTGTCCCTGGATACTGTAGACTGAAGTCAACAGTGTGATTGAACATGCCTAAAAAAGGATTCAGAATCACCACGAAAAAAAAAAACATGAACATGGTCCACTTGTGCACTATATTACATGCCTTCTGAAGTCATGCAATAGAGATTATATGAGGAACAGACCTAAACTTAAATTGGTATCTATTGAAGATCCTGAAATCCACCCTAGCTCGCCTTGCCGTTCATTATAGTATGTGAGAAAAGCACACATACTATAAACAGTTTGTTGGAATTGTATATTTTCAATAAATCATTGCTCCAGTTTACAAAACTGATCAGGGCCGTTTCCCAAAAGCATTAAGCCTACTGGTAGAGAGCACTAGTGCCAATAGTTTCCACGATATTAGGCTTCAAGGGATAGTTCACCCAAAAATGGAAATTCTGTCATCATTTACTCATCCTCAAGTTGTTCCAAATCTGTGAGTTGCTTATTGTATGAGTATTTTTAAAGAATGTTGGTAACCAAACAGTTGTTGGTCCTCAATGACTTCCACAGTATGGAAAAAAAACCACTATGGAAGTCAACTGAAGAAGCTCATACAAGTTTGGAACAAGTGGAGGGTGAGTAAATGATGACAGAATTTTTATTTTTGGTTGAACAATATCTTTACAACTCTTTAGGAAATGCAGTCCAGAATGATTCATTCAAAAAGCAGACTGGTTTGGTTCTCATGTTCAACTCAGGCACTCAATGATCTGTTTGCACCAACAGCAAACTGCAAGTACATATTTTCAGCGAATACTGACTTAAGCTATGATGTGTTCAGTGTTCCTCAAGTTGCTATTGTTTGGTTTATTATGAGTATTTGAAAGTTTTAGGTCAGGGGTAGGCAAGTTCGGTCCTAGAGAGCCGCAGTCCTGCAGAGTTCAGCTCCAACCCTAATCAAACACACCTGAACAAGCTAATCAATGTCTTCAGGATTACTAAGGCTATAGGCAGGTGAGTTTTTTTTCAGGGTTGGAGCTGAACTCTGCGGGACTGCGGCTCTCTAGGACCGAACTTGCCTACCCCTGGTTTTAGGTGATTCTGCAGCCTTCTGAGGCTTGATATCTTCACTCACTACTCATTGTCACATGGGAAATGCTGATCAGGACATGCTTAAAAACTGTGTATTTGGTGTTTTGCAGAAGAAAGGAAAGCTATACTGAATTGTAACGACACGTGGGTGAGAGGTCAGAACTGACCGACAGAACTAAAATTATACTATGAACTGTCCCTTTAAGAGTGTATAGGGCACCTTTTGATTAATTAATAAATCCAATCACGTATTACAAAGCGCGGGATGGGTCGGTCTAAAATCATACCCTCAAGATAATATCTTAATTTAGGGCGGAGGACGATGGTTGATTCCCCTGAGTCTCCTTGAAAAAGCTGTGAATCATTCTCATTAGCTCACTACGGCACCCTTTCCACAAAGCCCGTTACATTTATCATCACTTTATAACAAACTAAAACGAATTGCACTTTTCGACCCGAACGCGCTACTCGTCCATTCATCCGTTTTCACCCACTGATCAGGGAATCTGATAAATCATACAACCGAGCACGTGCAGCGCTTCTTTCTCATTTTTATCGAAATCGTGCAGAAGTGAATGGGCTGCATGTGCCATGCGTGAAACGCGTGCTTTCCCTCCAGGCCCCTAGACTTCATAGACATATTTATGAATCACTAAATACATTTATGTATGCAAACAGGACAATTTATTAGAATAAAAGGGCAGTAACAAAAAAAAAAAGTTTTATACTAAAACACACTTCCTAATTATTTGTGTACAGTGACTAATCAATGGTCACGCGCCGGCCGGTGTAAATGACTTAAGGCATGAGTGTGTACAGTAACTCCTACCACGACACAGGAGCTGGCAGACGCCATGTCCGTCCCGACTGAGCTGCTGCAAACGCCCTTGATTCTGATGAGAAATGCCGGGGGAAGTTGTAGTCCTTCCTGTTCTCAATTTCACCTTTAAAGGACTGAGCGAGCACAATTCTGTAATCTTCCTCACATCACAAATGTGGGTGTTTTAGCATTTGAGGAGGACTACAGCCTGTCGACCAATCAGCGTGGAGCACAAGGACTACACTCTAATTTAAAGTGACAGACCCACCAAATTACTCTACAGTCTGTGAGTCAGAACAGCCGGCATTGTAGTCTACTCTACCAGGATCAGGAAACAGTCCTCCATAAAATGCGCTGGACACATCTGAATATTTGGGTTAAACTGTTCTGGAACACTGATTTGTAGTCGTGTCCTTTTGGAAGGCCAAACAAAGTAGTTTCGCGTTCACAACGAAACACAGCGTCACACACGGCAGGCTAGAGTGAGCGGCGGCCAGTGGGCCTGAGAACGGCGCGGCCGGTGGGCTTGCGGCAACCACATGTGACGACCCCGGGCTGGACTCCGCTTCGTCCACGGTGAAAGCCGATCCGGCGATCCACAGCGCGAAGTTGATGTATTTCCTCAGCAACCAGCACGGATCAGCTCCAGGCATGACGAAGCAGATATCGTCCTCTTTTAAAAGGCCAAAAAATCTTCCCACATCGTGACGTAAACATGTGGGGGCGTGTTAGAACGAGCCATTTTAGGTAGGTGTGGTTGGCTCTTAACTTTTATAAAAAAATATCTCTTTGGATTTGAGACTTTAGTCTTTGCAAATTTACAGATCTTCTTTATGCACCAAGAGCTTGTAACACTTCAAAGAGAAAGGAAAAATTGAAATCGCATCATATGACCCCTTTAATGTTTTACAACCTAAATGGTAAAGAAAAGTCAGTAACACTTTTTTTTTTTAGTGTCCTTGTCACACATTACATGAACTTACTATAGTAATAACAGTAGATTATGCATATTCACATGTGATGTGACTAACGATAAACTAAACCCTATAGTAAGTACATGTTGTTAATTAATATTATTCAGTATCTAAATGTTAAATTACAGTGTAACAAGGACACCTTTAATTGAAATGTAACCAAAAAGTCGATCCATAGGTTCATTAATGGCAGGTTCTTCATTCAAATGACAAATTACTCAATAAACTGTGTCTCATTTAGGATGCTGCGTCCTCCTGAGGTCAAATTTTATTACGGTTACTTTTCTTAAATAAGATATCCTTGTTGACGCATGCAACCTACAAATGCGACCTCTGGGAGGACACAGCCTCCGAAATGAGACGCAGCTTGTACGTTTCCTTCCTGAGCAGTAACAGTGGAAATGTAAAGGCTTGGGAAAAAAAACTATATATATATATATATATATATATATATATATATATATATATATATGCATGCATCAAGTTGTTGACTTTTACACACACACAAAAAAAAAACCTGCCACAACTGCACAGCTGACAACTGCATCCAGACACAAAATTCTGACTCATAATAAAATCTAGAATATAATATTTTGTATTAAGCTTTTTTTCCTCAGTGTCTTCAAGTATGTTTGAAAGCTTCTGCCTTTCAGAAGGACTCTTATTTTGAATTATTGCCACCAAATGTACAACTGAAAACAAAGCACACAATGCCTTTGTGGAACATGTGCATATACAGAAAAAAAGAAAGACCACCATGTGAGACGGAGTAAAGAAAAGTGCATGCTAGCCAATATTCTTTAATCCTAACCTGTACTATAAAGAAAACCACAGATATCCAATAGTACTCATGAGTATAATACAGTAATAAAATATAATACATGTTGCAAGAGAGAAAAAAAAGAGATAAAGACAGTTTCATGAAGGCGGCGGCTTATTAAACGGCATAGTTTGGAGGAGATGCACTATAAACAGTCGGAGGGCAGTCTTTTTAGAGTGGGTCCAGTCAAAGAGCGGTGCCAAAGAGGAAACTGGAGGTGCAAGCACAAACAGATGACACTGTTCCAGCCGTCCAATCATTTGGTTTGAGTATTAATATACCATATGTTTAAATAAAACCTATCCAGCTATGTTATGGTTTACACTGCAGTAACATATTGATAGCATTTGATAATGAACTTACATTCTCATTCACAATGTCCATGAAATACTGTCAAAGAGAGGAAAACTGAAATTGTCAGATATTGTGAACTGGCCCCTAGTTTCTAATTGAGGATTATACAAAAATATTTATTTTATCCGCATCATATAATGTCTTCCATCTTTGTGCAGCATCTGAAAAAAGATAGTACTTTAATCTTCCTCATGTCCACCGATCAAAATATCACATTTGCCTGGTCCTGAATAATTATCAAATTCTGTCATGACAGACTGAACAAATCATCCAAATGAATCACTGTATCATGTACAATGACTAGTACTGACATGAATTTCCCTTCCAAGGACACATACTGTATGCAGAATCTCACCTAGTTGCCATTGAGCTGCGGTGGAGGTTCTGCTCTGTTGTCAATAGCAGCTTTCTCTTTACTGCGACTCTCTCTTTCCTCATCTTCCTCATCCCTTTCCTCATTTCCACTGTGATTCTTACAATAAAGCCTGGTGAGAACAACAGAATGTTCATACTGTAAAGCTAAAGTGATAGCTGTCCTGATGGTTTCAATATGTATATAGAATGTGAAAACATTTGGAAAAAAAAGCTAATTCTGGCCAAAATGATCTTGCCAGACTTATCATATTTGTATAAATAAGGAAAACAAACATACTTGTAAATGCCTCTAGCCATATTCTCTATGTATTTGGCCTTGTCTTGCAGGCCACAGTGATAATGGTAAGTCTTTACGCAGGCTTTTATCTCACATCCAATAGTGGCTCCAAGCTGCGCGCACAGAGTGCATTTCTGAAATTAACAAAAATGACCAAAAATACATTAGGTGACTGTATGAATTAATATACCCAAATCATTCTGAAAACAAAGAATAATATATATAAAAAATGTTGGTGTAAACCAAAGTTTAGAAATTCTATATTAAATTAAACTAATACAGAATTCTATTCATTATATTTATTTAAATTAAAATTAGAAAAATTCACCATTCTTTTTCCTCTCTTGATTTCCTGGATAACCGTTTTAATGTCAAAATTCCCAAATTCGGCACGTGATGTGGTGGTTAGCTGGACGGTCCCCGAAGAAAAAAGCTGTGACAAAACAGAACATAATAGAAGTTAACAGAACAGGCGGAATCAAAAGTTTTTAAACCTTGAATAAATATGAAAAGAACACAGAAAAAGTTGTACTTTTACAATACTAGATATCTTGAATATTTGAGATAATATTTATTTACAAATACTAAGGTTATAAATAAATATAATCAATATGGTTTATCAAAACAGTAAGAGAATTCAATAGATCACCCATGGTACTTTGCTGAAAATCTACTCACCCTCAGGTCATCCTTATGTAGATGAGTCTGTTTCTTTATCAGAACAGATTTGGAGAAATCTAGTAGTACATCACTTGCTCACCAATGGATCCTCTGCAGCGAATGGGTGCCGTCAGAATAACACCGTGTCTACAGAACTGTTGAACGTTGTCACTTTGTTTAGAATTGTTTTTGCTTGATCTGTGTATGTTTCTCTCCTGATTCAGACGAGAGGACTTTTTCCCACTAGAGAAAGCAATATTATGGATAGAGGTAGGGATGCACCGAAATGAAAATTCTTGGCCAAAGCCGAAGAAAATGAAACACTGGGCCGAAGGCCGAATACCGAACACGGTTTTTCGCATTTCCCCCCCCATGTAGGCCTATTTTGCCATTTTTTTTCACAATGCATAAATTAAATAGCCAATTTGGGAAGATGTTTGTCGCACGTATTACATTGTCACATGCCTTTAAAAAAAAAAAAAAAATCACAAAAATGTTACTGAGCAACTAACGTGTAACAGTTTCAGCACAGATTTTCCTCACGCTTTGGACTTTGAATCCTGGCGCCGCGAGCTCGTGCAGCGCTGTCAGAATACATGCAATTCATGCAATTTACTAATCGTTCGAGGCCATTTTGCGATTTCAATCATCATACAGTAGCCTAACCACCAGCATTAGCCACCTCTTCTTCTCATCGGAGACATGTGATGCAGCACTAAACAGTCTCTCGCTGTCAGTGCTTCGTGCTTGTAATGATTTCTGTGTCTTTCTCTGATAGTTTTAAATACTTTCACACTGCCGACATGTTTGCTGCATTAGTGCGTGCCTCTATTTGATCGCGTTAGTCATTGTTCGGCAGTGTTGGGCAGTAACTAGTTACTAGTAACGTAGTTACTGTAATACTATTACTTTTTGCAGTAACTAGTAGTGTAACTAATTACTAATATGATTTCAGTAATAATATTAGTTACCATCCATAAAACAGCTTAGTTACTTTTGATGCCTCAACCCCGCTGATTTAAAATCCAACAATCAAATAATTCCTAGATTTATTTACATAATTTTCAGGATTTGCACATGCATGTGATGTCCCCAGTGCAGCAGGCAAGCTTGGAATTCGGAAAAGCTTACATTCAGCAGATAGAAATATTGCATTATATTGATTTTGTCAAGTAAATGATCTGAACACTGTTGTGTAAGTTGTGGCTTTACTTTACTCTGGCATTACAT
>NW_015639782.1:1911500-1957661 GCF_001515625.1 Sinocyclocheilus rhinocerous | reverse complement strand
TGCATTAGAAAATATAACATTCTGCAGTTTATTTACTAATCGTTTGAGGCGATTTCAATCATCATACCTAACCACCAGCATTAGCCACCTCTTCTTCTCATCGGAGACATGTGATGCAGCACTAAACAGTCTCTCGCTGTCAGTGCTTCGTGCTTGTAATGATTTCTGTGTCTTTCTCTGATAGTTTTAAATACTTTCACACTGCCGACATGTTTGCTGCATTAGTGCGTGCCTCTATTTGATCGCGTTAGTCATTGTTCGGCAGTGTTGGGCAGTAACTAGTTACTAGTAACGTAGTTACTGTAATACTATTACTTTTTGCAGTAACTAGTAGTGTAACTAATTACTAATAAGATTTCAGTAATAATATTACAGTTACCATCCATAAAACAGCTTAGTTACTTAGTTACTTTTGATGCCTCAACCCCGCTGATTTAAAATCCAACAATCAAATAATTCCTAGATTTATTTTAATAATTTTCAGACTCGCACATGCATGTGATGTCCCTAGTGCAGCAGGCAAGCTTGGAATATGGAAAAGCTTACATTCAGCAGATAGAAATATTGCATTATATTGATTTGTCAGGAAAAAAGATGATCTGAGCACTGTTGTGTAAGTTGTGGGTTTACTTTACTCTGGCATTACACCTCTGATCAGCATGTGGTACATTATATTACTATAATTTAAAATCCTTTTGGAAAATTAAACAGTTTCTTACAAACTTATGTGATTTGATCAAATACATAATGAAATATAATCGTATATGGGTAACGGAGAAATTACAATTAGCTTCAAGCTACACATGACAATGAGATTAATACAACACTTCTACTTGAATGTCACTATCAATCACCATTGAGTGTTTGTAATAACTTCTGACTGCGATCCAATGTGGATTTTGGTCAATTGATGAGGCAGAAATATGTTGTTAGTAACATTTTAGAAGAATTTTATGTGGAAGATTATGTGGAAGATTTGAACAGTTACAGTACAACTTCTGTCGGGCGTGAAGAAAAAGTAATGTAACTAGTAGTGTAACTAATTACTGTTGCCAGAAAGTAATAAGTAAAGTGACAATATTACTTTTGAAAGGAGTAACTGGTAACGAGTAATATATTACATTCTTTGAGTAACTAGCCCAACACTGTTGTTCAGTACATATTATTCGGTATTTTAGTTTATTCGGCAGACACCGAAAGAGATTTTTTGCCATTTTCGGCCGAAAAATTTCGGTTGCCGAACATTTGGTGCATCCCTAGATAGAGAATTAGTATTTTAATCAAACGGTTTCAAGCAACGGTTTGAAGTTAAAGACATCTCAATGATGTTTTTTTGTTTTTTTTACAAACATGCAGCTTTTCGTTTCACAAAACCTTAATAATTGATGGACTGGAATCATTTTTGTGATGTTTATATCAACGTTTTGAACTCATGTTCTGATGGCACGCATCCATCCATTGGTGAGCAAGTGATGTAATGCAAAATTTCTCCAAATCTGTTCCAATGAAGAAACAAACTCATCTTGGATGACCTGAGGTAGAGTAAATTTTCATTTTTGGTTAAATAATTCCTGTAAGACATAAAACTCTTCATTTGTTGTTTAAATATGACCCACCGTTTATCAGGACTGAAGAAGACTCACCATGCATTTGTAGTGGGCAGCAACCTTCTTGGCATTGTCCGAGTGGAGCACACCGCGTGTTTCATTCTCTTCTTCACCGGCATGACAGAAGCCACAGCGAAGGCCTGAATCACTGGGGCTGCCTCTCAGAGGAGACCGGTCCCGCTGCTGCACGCACAAGCACATGATAATTAGCATTAATCAATTTTCGCTGAATTGATACTCTGAAGCTTGTGTCAAATCACTTGTAATCCCTCATTTGGATTAAATATGGGTTATATCAGAAAAAAGTGTAAAAGTGGCCTACATGCGAGGAGCTCTCTGTGTCATCATTGCCTTGCGATGAGGTGGATCGAGTGTCATCTGACTGTCCGCGTGACACTCCTCTGATTCTGCTTTTCTCGAAACGCCCCCTGCCCCTGCTCCTCGGTGGAGATGAATCCGAGTCATTGGCTGCAACTCCCTGTTCATCTGGGAAGAGCAAATCACTAATAAGCGCAATGGTTCACAAGCAGGTTAGTATCCAACATTAAATGAAGTAGAGACAGCTAGTTACCATCACTGCCATCTTGAGAGGCATCTCTGTGTTTGCGACAGTAAACCCTAATTTGCAAAAATTAAAAAGATTAAAGTCACGTAGTTATAAAACAGATTAAGTTTTGCGATAAACCGCATCATCATTTTGCTTACAGGTAGATGCCTTGGGAGGGATTCTCCTTTGTCTGGGCCTTGTCCCATAGAGCGCAGTAGTAGTGGTACGTCCGCCTACATGTCTTCACATCACAGCCGATGGTCGCACCGGGCCGGTGACAGGAAGTGCACATCTGAACAAGAAATCAGCACATTAAAGATAAAAAAGCATTCTCTATTTTCAGCTTAAATGAAGAACTGAATTGTAAGAGCGCTGTTGGTCTGGATGCTTACTAGTTTATTTCCTCTTTTTATCTCCTTCTTTACATCTTCAATAGAAAAGCCTCCAATGTTTTCACTGTCTGAGTGAGATGTGACCAAGGCTGATGAAAAAAGCTGAGTAAAACAATGAAGTGTCAAATGTTACATATGCAAGATGTCAAATATATACTTCTTTTTTTATATAACAGACCAATATTTTATAACACATCTTGTCATGCACTCTATTCATATTGCCTAAGATTATTTTTGTGAAACTAGGAAAATAAATAAATGTATGAATTACAGCCTTATTCAGCCATTTTAACATATAAAAGAAGGCAAGCTGGTGAACAGCTGATGTACCATGCACTTGTGATGGGCTGCCACCCTGTGGTTCTCAGACACCAGTAACTGTCCACACTCCTTGTCCCGGTTGGTTCTACAGAAGGCACATTTTCGAAGACGTGCTGAAGCTCCCTTTCTCTGTCCTGACATGACCACTTTTCACACACTCCACCTCTCCTCTGTTTTAAAGACAAAAAACGTTGCAATTGAACTGCAGTGTACAGGGAGGAAGAGGGACGTTTTTTTTGTGGTTCAGACATGTGAAAAAATAACTCTTTAAGCTTTGTGTGAGTGCACAGAGCAACAGATGGCTAAGATGCATGTTTGCATTTTTTGAGAGATTTCTGAAACTCCTACATCTGTCATTGAATCACTCAATATGGTAGAAATATAGATTAGACAGATGGTTGTGATTAGTTTGCTCATGCAATTCAGTTACACTGAGATATTTGTAATGGATTAAAATTTTCCCCAAAAGCAAATACATGACCAGCATGACATATACTTCTAGATGTCTTTATTACAAAAGAATCTATAACTATAAAATTGTTTGATAAATAATACAAATAGAAAAATATTTCTAATGAACACTCATTTAAATTAGGCATCTACATAGAAACACTTATTGGAACAATAATGTGTTATAGAATCACACTTATCCAAATCTTTACAATTTAGAACTTACGAGATGCAACCAATTTGAGATTTTTAGCAGGAAGTACAAAAAAATAAAAATAAAAGTAAACTAAGGTTCAGGGCACCCGTGGGGGCCACAAAAGGGTTAAAGGTAGTTAGATTTTTTTTTTTACACATAATATTTTACTTAAAAAATTAGTTTACTTAAGATATCACTTAAACGTTTAAGACAATTTAACACAATTACCATAATGTATATAATTATGGTTTCATGCTACCTTCTAAAGATTGGTCAGAAATCACTTCAAAACAATCACTACTAAACAGAACAAAATAAAAAAACAAATCTGCATATAGTTTTAAACATGAATCTTACAGATAGCATATTACATTAGCTTGGTAATATAAAACAACAATAACAGGCGTACAAAACATAAGTGTTTATATATGAAGATATATGGCCACCTTTATAGGGCTTGTGCAAATCGCAGCAGTGGCTGCTAGCAGCGGCGCTACTGTTCCTGGTAGCCTTCACAGATTTTGTGTATGTATGAAAGGTATAAAGGTTAATGTTTACACATGTATATATGCATATATTTAACTCGAGGTAGGGCTGTTTGTACTGTGAAAAGGCACGTTGTGTGTACGTTCGTTTCTCTGAATCACACGTATGCACATTTAGGAAATGATCTCAAATATGCGGTCTCTTTGCAATGTTTTATAATTGAGGCCCGAGGTATCTCAGAAAAATGATTTCCTACAGTAAAGAAGAAAGTATGGTCAAAGTATTTAGTGCATATTGATATTAATACATCTAACTTGTACTGTAGTGTACAGTACATCAAGAAATAAACAATATTTTGTTACAACGAATGCCATCAATTCTTGTGTAATTCAAGGCCAAAAAATTACTACAGAATTAATTGAACTGTTATGCGTCATTTATCAGGAATCCCACTGATATTTGTCATTTTTTGTTACAAAAATTATATTTCATTCATTCTACCATGTTTATCGTGTTTGTTCTTTTCATAACACATGAGTGAAATGCATGCAAAATAATCTGCCAAAACACCGCGCAAAGCCTCAAGGATCATTACGGACCATTATGATTATTTGTGAACGTGTTGTACGGCTTCCGTCATCAGATGATGCACTTGAACAAGTCAAGAGTATCAGTAACTTCCCTTACGAAAATTAATCATGGTTTTATCATACTAAAAGTGTAGTAACCATGTTTTTTTGGCATATTGATTGCCATTTCCAGTTTACTACAAATACTAAAAACTATTATTGTAGAAAAACCATATAGGCCTAGTTAATTTGTGATTACCATGGTTTATAGTAACCATGGGTTTATTTTGTTTTATTTGTAGTAAAACCATGTTTAATTTTCGTAAGGGATTGTAGTTTAATTAAAAGTAAATAATAACAATAATAATAATGATAAAAAACAAAACTTACAGTAAATCATTCATTTTTCAATGTAGTTTTTACAGTAAAAACATTACATGGCAGCTGAGCATATAAATGAGTGCATATATATATATATATATATATATATATAAACAATGTAGTTTTCACAGTACAAACATTACCTCGATTTATGTAACTCAGTAGGAACTTACATTGCGCTTGCTCTCTCTCTGTATTTTAGGAGTGGGTCCCCTGGTAAGGGGCTAATCCTATTTGGGGGTCCAGAAGAGTTTGAAAACCCCTTATATAACAACTTAAAACTAGATTATATGAATCGATACTTACTATAAGCAATCGGCACTAAATAAACTACATAGTTTACGTAAAACAATTTCAATACCCTGGGTTGAAAAAGATTTTATGTGACTCTAATGTCGAACGACACACAAAACCTAGGCTTAAATACGTCACACAAACCTATATAAGTTTGATGACTGAACACTTTTATTGTCATTAAAATAATGTAGTAAAAGTAGCCTACATGGGTGGCGTATTTGAAACACTGCAATGCCAATAGGAAGCTCCGACCAGAGTTCACAAAACACCTCCCGCGCGACATGGCTAGCCCGTCAGGTTTATCCAAAACAGAAACAAAAGCTTAATTTCGCTAGTACAATTATCAAACCATCATTCGTTTACTGTTCTAAGACGGATAGCGTGTTGTTTAGAGTCGCGATGGCTTTACCCGCCTTCGCGCCACAGTTGGAGCTCCGCTGCCATGATAGCAGAGAAGCTGCAACACAAACAGCAACGCAACACCGCGCGACACTCTGTATCCAACAGAACAGCTGATACAACCTGCTCAGAAGTCTCAACGAACCCCTCTAAAATGCACAAGATAAAACACAGCATCCCAGGCACCGTTTTCATAAATAAGGGAGGAGGATGATATACAGGCCTGCGACAAAGCGCTTGTTTCGCTCCTAGACAAAAACTCTTTTACTTTCCAGTGAATATGAACTACTGTAAGACTATGCCAAATCTGGTGCCCCCCTTTAGATGAAATAAAGATGTGTATATCTATATAAATGTACCCCATTAAGGCCCACATTATGTGGTGGCTACAACAATACTGATGAGCAGAACTGTGCGCAAAAAACATTTAATCTGAACTTCTGGGAATGACTGTAAACCATTATTTGGTTTTTATAATATATTGTTCGCAGCGGGATTATCTCACCCGCTTCACATGTGGAGACCCGCCATGCGAAATGTAAAAGACCTAGCTAGTCCCGACTATTGTTTCACTCATCCCATTCCTTTTCTAACTCTAAACCAGTGCATTGCAGTGTCTGTGTGACATATAGGAAGCTCTTACCGCTGCTGTGTTGAATGGGGGATAGATTTAGAGCGGCTGTGAGCGCGCGTTCTCGCTCTTCCTCTCGCTAAGCAGTGAGCGCTCGTGCGATCCGCCTCTCACCATTGCGAGGCGTTCAAGTGACGTCGCTCACTGCAAAAAGCACGTTTGTCCGACATTGAAGAATACGCGCACGCCCCTTACGTGCTGTGCTCACCGTCAAGATAGCTTGAGGAATAGGCCTAGACGAGCAAATATACAGATGAGTTGCATAATGAATGCACATTTTATAAAATGTAAATATTTATGATATTTTTTCCACACACACACACAGGGCCGGATTTACCTCTTATAGTGACATAGGCAAAACCATTTTTGGGCCCCCCTTGTTTATTAATAGGCCTATATAATATTACCACCCCAGCAAACAAAATATTTCGTAATCAGTGGAAACCGTTACAGTGTTTTCTATCGCAATAAAGCGCTTGCATTCAGTCAATAAAAATCGAATGTCTTAATTAGTTTGAGAATGGAGAAAGACCGTTCCATTAGGCTCCAGCGTCGTGGCCACATTACCACTTCGGGAGTGCATTGTTTCTCTAATAATTTTAATGGCCTGGTGTCACAACTACACCTCAAGATATTTGTTTAGATATTTCAAGATAAACCTTCCGTTGCGAATTCCAAAACGTAATTTTAGAGCTAATAACAGGTACATAAAACATTTTACATTTTGAGTCTGTGTGTATTCAGGTTTAAGTCCCCACCAGAATAGAAAAACAGGTACACACACACACACATACACAGAGAGAGAGAGAGAGAGAGAAACGTGCAACATACAATTTATACTTTTATATTTAACATATCCTGCTCATTTCTTATTCACATTCTTCTGCATAACCACATCTGAATATATATATATTTTAATATTAATATATATATATATATATTTTTTTTTACATTTTGTATATTTTGTATATTCTGTTTCTCTCTCTCTGTGTATGTGTGTGTGTGTGTACTGGAAGCTTCACCAAGACAAATTCTTCATTCTGATTGTAAATGATAACGATAATTACATTAGGATTCAATTTGGCTGTCACAATGCATTTATTGTTTATCAGCTGGAAAAAAACTCATTTTGAAAGTGATTCCAACAAAATCGTTACTCTGTGTTGTGTTATCGTTATAGTTGTGGAGTACACTTCTCTAAAATTATAACGATTAGGCTAATTAAACTTTATAGTTATCATTATGGTTATCCTCCTTGGTGTGAACAGGCCTTAAAACATGTATAGAACTTTTGAGATTAAAATGTCGTACACTCACATTAAATAGACATATCAGTGTTCTAGAAAAAATATTTTACATGGAGCGGGCCACTCCTTCATGGATGCAGCCATGTTGATTACATGACCAGATGTGCCATGCAACTGACTACTACTAATAGTGTTTGCTTTATATAGCACTTTCAGACAGTGCACAAGGTGGCATAAACATAAAAGTACAATTAAATGGAACAAGCAAACCCAAAAATATAACAATAAACAGAATATACTACAGACACAACATAACAACAAAGTGAAATTGTGTGATCCATGAGTCCAAACAGAATGGGCACGAGTGGAAAAACAAGAATGACTTGCCAATTACAAAGCGTGTGTTTTTGGATGCTTATATTAATGAATTAAAAATAGTAGTCAGTGGTCAGCCTGTGCTGTATGCAACAAGGGCCCCGGTGTTTAGTTTACGTTAGGCTTCGGAGGCCTCTGAGCACTGGCCTGGTCCATAATCCAGCTTTGCTTTCAGTGGTTTTGTTGAATTAATTTTCATTTATTAGTTCGATTTCTGTTTCAGGGTGTGCGCCCCATTTCGTGTTCTGATTGGTCGGCGTTTACGTCAATTAAAAAAGGGTGGGCGTTCAAATCTCTCTTCAACTTCCCTGATAAAGTAAAGCGGCAGACGGCCGCTTGAAGTGTACGTGCAACAAATCACTCCTAAATTAATCGCAGGTACTAACACAAGAATTATCTCCTTTTGGGGAGATTAAATAGTATGTTCGACATAGTTTGAACTGGATTAATAGCTCTATATTTAGCCGTTCACACGTCGATTTAACTTACTTTTCTCCTCATCGCGTGTGGATTTTAAAGTGGACTTCTGGTGAATGTGGTGAGTGTCTCTGCCTTCCTTCCACCTCTAGCTAACACATCCCCTTAGCCTGACATGTTGTCTGTCATTGTGTCCTCTCTAGATCGCACTTCAAATACACATTTTAGCTGGGTTTTATGTTGATTTATTGTTCGATCGATCATATGTTTTTCTCTGTTAAGGATAAAAGATCAGTTTAGAATACACGCAACTTGATCAACTGTCAAAAAATGTCATTGAAAAGTTGAAAGGTTCAGCTCTAACTGCGTGTCAAACGGAAACTTTACACGGATTTAGGTGGACCCGTATGACTCAAATCCACTCTGATGGAAACAAGTTACAAAGTAAGTTATCTAAGTGGTTAGTTTCCTGGTTTGAGTTAATCTTCTAGCTCGTTTGGCCATGATGATCATGCCTGACAGAAGTCAGTTAGCCAACATGCTAACTTACATGGCTACACGTCCAGCCAGCTGAAAGATTAAAAAAGTGGATTTCGTTTCTTCCCGTGAACAGTTGTGTTTGTTCTTATGGGTTCATGTTAAGACCGTATAGGGTGACACACTACCCAGTAAAAAAGTGACTGATGAGTAATATTGAGTTCCTGAGAAGTGTTGATCGATAAGTGCTGGGTGGAGGTTAGCTTAGCTCATCGGGATATTAGCTGTTTTTCAAGTTGAATAAATTGCCTAGTTGCTCATCGTTTAGTAACGTAACCTTAACCTATTTTGTGCCATGCTTTCACATCTGCCTCTTCTATCTCTATCTGTACTTGTCAGTGTTGCGCAAGTTTAGATGGTGTTTCATAACATGCTTGGGTTATTAATAAAAAAACAAACAAATTGTCATAAGGAATGAAGTCTGTTAATATTGTTAGTGTAGTGCACTTTAATACAAAAGACATGATGTTTTCAGTATGTCGAAGTACCCTGGACAGAGACCTTTCTCTTAACAAGCGTTTTTGTTCTTTATACAGTTGTATTGTTAGCAGTAATAACAGTACAATCAGTTTTCATTGTTTAGCAACTATGAAGTGTGTAAAATTTGTTCTGAATAATTTTGGCTGCTTTGAAAAGGCCTGTTTTGTCCTTTTGTCAATTATAATGACTTACTGTTTTGAGTTTATTCTTTACTTGCTGTTATAATGTTTTAAACTATTTGTTTTTTACCTTTTTCATTTAAAGGTGAATCATTTCTGCTGTCCTTCGTCCAACACATCCCGGCTAAAACAATGCCATTCCCTTTTGGGAAGTCTCAGAAGAGCCCTGCAGAGATTGTGAAGAGTCTGAAGGAGAATGTGGCATACTTGGAGAAGCTGGAATCATCTGAAAGCAAGAAATGTGAAAAGGTTGGTCCTTTTTTATGTCAACATCTCAATGCAAATGTTTTAGCAAACTGTGGACTGTGACGGAGTCAGAAAAACTCACTGTTTTTCCTGTAGGTTGCAGAGGAAGTATCAAAAAATCTTGCGTCGTTGAAAGAGGTGCTGTGTGGCACTGGAGACAAGGAGCCTCAGACTGAGGCAGTGGCTCAACTGGCTCAGGAGCTCTACAACACCAACCTCCTCATTTCCCTCATAGCAAACCTACAGAGGATTGATTTCGAGGTGCATATCATTGCTTTTGAAATGTTTGAAATACAACTATGTCCGTCTTGCTATAAGACATATTGCTCTGTGCACTAACCACACATTTGTTGTTTGCTCCCTTTGATTTATAACACGTTGCTCACCAAAGGGAAAGAAGGATGTGGTGCATCTGTTTAGCAACATAGTGCGTCGCCAGATTGGCGCTCGCACCCCGACTGTGGAGTACATCTCTTCCCACTCACAGATCCTCTTTATGCTGCTGAAAGGGTGAGTTTCCAGACTCCAGGGCATAGTCATAGATCAACACTTTCAGAAGCCATTGATTAGCCTGGCTTTTCCAATTGATGTTATGGGAGACTGTGGTTGGATGGTTATTTTAGGACCATCATTTTCCCATTTCCTGTCCACGTGGCTAAGCTGCCAATGGAGTTTAGCTTTTACAGCACAAACATTTCAAGTTATTGACACTTTGGTGTGATAATATGTTTGAATAATGACTTATGTGGTTTTATATATATATATATGTATGTGCAAACAAATGTGGTTCTTCCACGTTAGAGAAATAACCAGGCTTATTTATTTATCTTTTGAACGCAGCTATGAAACCCCAGAAGTGGCCCTTAACTGTGGCTTGATGTTGAGGGAATGTCTGCGTCATGAACCTCTGGCCCGAATCGTTCTGTTCTCTGAGGAGTTCTACTGCTTCTTTCGCTATGTGGAGCTATCTACTTTTGACATTGCTTCTGATGCTTTCGCCTCTTTTAAGGTATGATATTTACGCAAAATATCATCCATTTTGTAAGTTTTGACTTGCAAACATTGTCTTAGGAACATGAAAATGGGCCACAATACACTAATAAATTGATAGCAAAACATTTTATATTTCATCACCTGAGATATTTATGCAGTGATGTCATAAGAGTGTTTAAGGTTATTTATTTATTTTAGAATTAAATGAAACCGTAAAAAAAATAACTTGTAGGTATGTACAACAAACTATTATGAAGAGAAAAAAAGGAACAATCCCACACTGTCATACTTTGCAGAAACAAACTTTATTTATTACAATGTTTTGGCCGTATGACAGAAGCCAAAATAGTATATATTTTTTTTAAGTGTTAGTTGATGACCCATTTCCAATTGTCCATCCATTGAACATCTATGAGTTCTACATTTTCAAGCCTCAAAAAAGTACATAAAGAAATAATAAAAGTAATCCATATGAATCAAAAATTTTAATCCAAGTCTTCTGAAAAAACCAATCACTTTTATATTTTAATTACATTTTATTCATATATAAACATTGATCAACATGCATAGATAGAACACATCAAATATGATACAAGGAAGCTCAAAGGTGTGTGCTTGATGCACAAGAACAAATGAGGCAGAATTTGTATAACAGAATGACAGAATTAATATTTTTGGTTGGCCATCACTTTAAATCAAAGAATCGAAAACCTTTCAAAAGAGAAAATGACAAAAGTCTTTGTTTTTAGGATCTGCTGACAAGACACAAGATCATGTGTGCTGATTTCTTGGAGTCAAATTACGACAGAGTGAGTTACTCTTGTTTCCCAAAATTTCATGTGCAAGTGCTTTTTAAATGTAAGTTTTTCTTTTTTTTTTTCTCTCTGGCTGCTGTACTTCATGGACAACTGCTCAATGTGAAAGCACGCACGTGATGGAGATTTACCGCTGATTACAGAACCGGCTTTACTGATAAGATGCGCGTTAAATATCGCATGCGATTTATCGTGCAGCCCTAATTATGATTAATCATTTCATAACTGTTTTTAGGTGTTCACAGAGTATGAAAGGCTGCTGCATTCGGACAATTATGTCACCAAGCGCCAGTCTCTGAAGGTGAGCATAAACCAGTTTTCACAGAGGTGTTTTCAATAATTCAAAGCTGTAATGGTATTCAAACCCTTGAGGTGGAGATTAAGCTGCTAGGATCTATACATGAAAGACGCTTCTTTGTAAATTGAATAGCAACATACTTTTTTCTTCACATAGGAATGTTTTATGACAAACCTTGCTTTGTTTAATAAAACAGCAATATGATGGGCGGTTTGGCTTTATTCTTACCACATAGTTTTGCTGTTGTTCTTAAGTGAGTTTGACAATCAAATGATATCCAGCTCTTAGGAGAACTATTACTGGACAGACACAACTTCACAGTCATGACCAAATACATCAGTCGAGCGGAGAACCTAAAGCTGATGATGAACATGTTGAGAGACAACAGCCGTAACATCCAATTTGAAGCCTTCCATGTCTTTAAGGTATGTGTTTATATGCACAGCATTTCAAGTAACTTAATATATTTGGATTTGGCACTTCGCTTGTCTGCCTTTCCCTCTGTCTACTCCAATTACTTTCCACACTCGGCAGCTGACCGGTCTTCTGTCCCAGTTTTGCCCTGACTTACTGAATGTAAACCGGTCAGGGTCAGTTACTAGTGTGTGCTGTAGTTCAGACTGCATGAAGGTAGATTCAGTGACTTGGACCGTTTCTTGTGTCCTTTCAGGTGTTTGTGGCTAACCCCAATAAGACACAGCCGGTGCTGGACATCCTCCTCAAGAATCAGTCCAAGCTGGTGGAATTCCTGAACCACTTTCAAACGGACCGTTCTGAAGACGAGCAGTTCTGCGATGAGAAGAACTATCTCATTAAGCAGATACGGGACCTCAAACGGCCTGCACCTGCAGAGGAGTCCTAATGGGAAAACGTGGAGTGTAGAACCAGGGAGCTCGGCTAGTGAAGTGGTTTGATTATGTGGGTGAGAATTGGATGTGAGGGAAAAAAAGTCTAAGAAAGAAAGGCTGGCATCACTCGGAATAAATCTCTTTACATCCAACTTCTGAAACGGGTAGAGAAATGCTGTCAGGATGTGCAAACACATGTCTGTCCCTTTACTTGGGGGCGAGCAGGTTCATGCTGCAGGAGGTGCAAGTGGAACCCAAGCACTCTATTTAAACCTATATAAATTTTTAGCACTGCCCCTAAAAAGGAAGTATAGTTGATTTACCTTTAGACAGTAAATCTTAGATTGAAAAATGTATCCAAATTCATCAGAATGAAAAGTATATTGAAAGCCTGATCAAGCCTTTTTAATATATTTAAAAGAAAGTAGTAGTATATTGGTACAGGTATGGCTCTGCATATTTGCACTAAATCTGGTAGCTTTGCTCCAGGTAGGCCATTAGTGCCAGTTCATAAACCAAATGTTAATGAACACTTTAAAAATTAAAACAATAGGTCACAAATACAGGACATTATGGGGCCTTCAACTGGACATTCTCACGTTTAAACTAGTCAAGGGACATTAAAGCATTTTTATATCCTGAAAATGTCATGTGGTCAAGTGAAATGTGATGGAAAAAGTAGCTCATAGAGTTAAGTGGTCATGTTGGATGCTGCACTTAATTTCCATTTTAACTAGGTGCCTTATTTAAGTAGCTTGGTCATTCTGGGTCTTCTATTACATTTATATTTATCTATAACATTGGATTTGTAGTATTATTCTGCTTTTGCTTGGGTTAACACCTTAGGAGGACTAGTTTTATTTAAACTATTAAAAAAACATATATAATGATTAAAACAATACTCCTTTAAAGTTTTCTCAGTTTAGATGAACCATGCAATGAATTCAGGGTTCATAGATTTCAGTAATGGTGAAATATATGGTACACGATTACAGTGCAAGACATGATAACCTACACACACTGAAAGGTTGTGAAATGCTAGAGCTGGGGCATGTCATGACATTCCTTGAGCTGCGCTTTGATAGGCAGCTTAGACAAGCCAATTAAGCCTTTAAAAGATTGATGCAGTAGGAAAGACCATTTAACACAGTTCTTTGTGTCCTGCACTGTCAAACTTGAATGAGCCAAAGCTGTGGTAACACATGTTATATCTTAAGATAGACCTAGAATTTGGTTCTCCAGTGGATTGGTCCTTTCAGTACTCTTGGAAGCTACTGAAGGGTTCCACCATTAGTCTTTATATCTTAAGTTGAATATATTTTATGTACTCTGTTTGCACAAGTTCCTTTCTCATATACCTCATAGGTTTTAAATTCCTAAGTGCTGTTTTTTTCCGCTTTGTTTCAGTAGATATTATGGAAACACTTTACAGTAAGGTTAAATTCATTAACATTGGTAAATGCATTTGGTGTCATGAACTAGCATTTATTAATCTTGGTTAATGTTATATTCTACATACACATTTCAGATTGCATAAATTAAGTTTATGTATTACGAATGAACATGAATTAATAATGAACGATAGCATATTTATTATCAATTAACGTTAACTTCGATTATAAAAAAATTGTTTATGGTACCTAATGCATTAACTAATGTTAACAAATAAAACCTTAGTGTGAAGTGTTTCTGGTATTATTTTGGATGTGGGGTGGTAGTTTGAATTATGCAAGCTAAAATACGGCCTTACGACATGCCAAAGTTGTGGTCTTGCAATGCTGAATAGGACCTAGAAGGGAAATGATTTAATTTTTTTCAGTTTGCTAATGGATACATAGAATGTCACAAGTGTGAGGAAAGCACTCGTCGTACTTGTGCAAATGCGCCACAGTTTCACTCTAAAAGGTTTTTAATGGATTCATCCAAATGTCAATGTGTGCTTTTGTGCTTTGACATCGTTTCAGTCCGCTCATCACCAGAAGCAAATTTTATTTTTATTTTTTTGAAAATATGACTTGTGCATGTGGAAATTTATTGTATTTAGGACGTGAAGGGGGACAAAAACCTTCTGAGCTGCCTTTATTTGCTTTTATGAACTGCACCACATCTGCAATCACAAAGCCTTTGTGTTGAACGGTGGCCTAGACTGATTCATTCGCCTTTTTTCCCAAAAGATCTACAGCTATCGTTAACCAAATATTTCTGCCATTTCATTAAATGTCACTTGATGCCACATGTACAAGAATGGTGTTTGGCCAAATGTGATTCCACTGACAGGGTTTTAAAAGAGGTTTTTGTCTTTAAGCTCATTGAAGCTGAGCCTTCAGATTCTCCATGCAGTGATAGTGATCTTTGAAAAAGAGATTCAAAATAATATGTTAGATCTTTGGTAAGTTATTACGGTGGATTATATACACCTTTATTATTTGCATTTTGACTGATAATGTTAGCTATGCTTTCACTCATTTTCCCTTTCTGTTATATTTTCCACTGTGGGAGAGGATTATATATGTACATAAAGTTTTATTTTAAAAAGAAGAGTAAGTGTGGATGCATATTGAAAATAAAATAAACGATGGCACTTCTTGTGTGCGGTAACATTAATTTAGTCTTTATTTAAACAGGATTTAAATGGCTGCATTTTAATTCACATTTATATTATTGTAACTAATTATTGGCTGCTAAAGTGTCTGTGTAAGAGCTCGAGGGCTGTGCGATTCCGTGCGTGACTCTCTCTGCGCACAGGTCAGCTCGGGTCTGCTCCACCTCCCTCTGAAGCCTCTGGAGCACAACCTTATTTTCTATCTGAGCTACTTTTTCCAGTCTGTCTCCTTCAGATTTCCATTGCGCTCGCGCTCTTTCCAGTTCCCATGCGAGGTCGGAGCGCTCCTGTACGATCTGCTGCATGTCCTCTTTTGCTCGTCTCAGACTTGTCTTCCACCTGTCTGCCTCTTCTTCCGTTTCCCTGACCTGTATAGTCAGCTTATGTAACGGAGCGTTCATTTTTTGGCTCTCTGACTTCAGATCATTTATCATGAGGGCCTGACGTGCAGCCCTTTTTTTGGAAAGGCTTAACTGTTCCTCCAGCTTCTCCACCAGGCCTTGCAGCTTCATCCTTTCCTCGTGTTCTGCTTTAAGTTGCTCCTCTGTACAAATGAGCTGTTGCTTTAGTCGCCATCTGTCCCTCTCTACTTCTTCAATACCAGCCCGCAGTTTGGTGATGTCCCTCTCGTTCCAAATGCACCTCTGTCCCGCAGTCTCGTTCTGGTCAGTAGAATTTTCAGAGTTTGCTCCTTCATCTACAGGCTGCTCATGCCTAATCAATCTCTTGGCCAGGGCCTCCTTCTTGTGCAGTCGCTCGGTTTGCTGAACCTCTTTCAAAGCTTTCAGGTAGATCTGCCTTCTGTGGCTCCTCTGGGGTTCGTCCAGGCTGGTGGAGTGGGTTGATGATGGTTTTGTTGAACTGTTGCATTGTTCGCTTGTGTCTGGATTGGTTTTCCAGCAGGTTTTGGAAAGTGAAACGAGGAGGGAAGAGTTTCTCCACCCAGTGATGGTCATCTCTGGAGCTGGACTCGTGTTCAGTGTTTTGATGAGTGATTTCCATGGGCCTCATAACTAAACTATTTGAGTTAAATTAAAATGTCAGAAACAGCGTACTGTAGAAGGGCACTTAATTTTCATACCCATTTTCTTTCACCAGCTACAAGCAAACGCAGGATTCTTGGTCGTTTCAAACCGTTAGAGCGTTTTTTGAATGTCCGGCATTGATGAATCGTGTAAAATTGTTGGTATAAGTCGACAAGTATATATTTTATCAGCGGTTCATACTTACAACATCCGCGTCGTTGACTACGGTCTCTGTCCACAGTGTCCAGTGAGCACAACTTCCTGTTTTAATGTAGGAGAGCGCAACGAACACTTTGCTCCCTCTGCTGGTTGAGTTTAAACGCTTGTTACATGCAGTTATCTCTGCAAGTGCGTTGTTCATTTGCGTTAACTTCAGTACGAGCTTGCCTTGGAATTTGAAATGTGTAAAATTATTTGTATATAAAATACAGAGAAATTAAAGAGGGCTTATAGTTATATATTTGCTCAAGTTTAAAGCTAACAATATTCTATCAAAATATAAATGTTTATTTAAATATGAAATATGATTAAATGTAATGTAACACCTGTTTAAAACGCATTGATACGCTCAAGAGTGATTTGTTAGATGTCTAAAAGGTTTTGAATAATGTCTGGGATTTGTAGCTGTTTTATATTCAGAGGAAAACTGTGGTAGTGGGATTAATATTAGACATAAAACACATTTCAGACATGATTTTTAATTTTCAGCACTAATTCAAAAGATAATCTTCATCCATAAACGTAAACAATTTGTTCTTAAACATACATGTTAATTATAGTATAAAATTGTATCGGAGTTTAATTACCTGTACTGTGATTGTCATTTTAGTTTAAAGCATTCGTAACCAAAAGAATATCTATTGTTTAGTTCACCATTTTCAAGCCAATGTTTCTAGTTTAATCTGTTAGTCAACAACTGTTTTAGCATAAGTAAATGCATACACCCCATTACCTTTTTCATGCTTATCATTTTCTTTGTGCCTTTGGGAGAGAAAAAGTAGGTTAAAGTTCAAAAGGATGCTCGGAGATTTCCTCTTATTTAAAGAAGAGAGTGTTAACTTGCAGATCTTTATTCACATGTTATAATTTCTAAATAGTATTTAGAGAAAAAAAAAAGATCGGTTGATAATTGGTTTGCATCTACTTTTTAATAAGCATACTCCAAAATAAACACAAGATGAACTCGTGGATAGCATTATGCGGGAATGCTGAGGGAAATGCTCTTTGAAGCCTAATACAATGGTGCACATACAGCCCACTGTGGAATAGTGGGGGGTGAGTGAACCCGGGGTCAGAGGTCACCAAAGCCTTCTGTCTCTCACTGACCATAGGATTTATTCCCATAAAGCCAGTGTGTCTTGCATTCAAACTATTTTTAGGAAACTTTTTGAAGACATGTAATGTCTTGAGATTTGCGTTTCCATGATTCCCAGACTGTGATGAGCAGTACTCCAGTTATTTCTAGAGCTAAGGGAGATAATCAGAGAGATTTTGTGCAGACTTTCCTTCACCCCCACCCCCAACAAGAAAAAAGGGATGCTCTACAATTTCATGCATGACATACCATTTTGTTGTCTGCTTTGAGTGGCGACATGGGTTCAGTGTGAAACATCTGCGCAGTAAGATATTGAGACCTTAAGGATAAAACACCTTCACCTCATTCTTCACTTCTGCCATGATCAGGTATGTGGACCATTAAATTTAATGCACAAATGTCTGTTTATGCACTAATTGTATTTGTTCATATTAAATTAATTAAATTAAATTAAATTAAGTTCATATTAAAAGTGTCCTATAGGCTGTGGTTTTTGGGTTGCCACTAAATCTAGATATCAAACTGCTGGCTTACGCTAAGTAAAGCTTCGCCATGAAAAACATTAATGTAACAAATCAGAAACACTTTTTTATTATAATCAGTAACGTAATTGCTTTATAAATCCTCAATGCCAAAAAATACAAATTAGCAGTCAGACCAAATCATGTGAAAGTGGTAAAAGGAATATAGGAGAGCGGATGTGAGTCGTGGGGGGATTGAGTGAGTTGAGTTGGGGAGGAGGAGGCTCGCGAGGCCCATCATCACATGACGAGACGTTCGCGCCTCTTTCGTAAACCTTCTCCAACCTGATGATCCTAAACAACTCGGAGGTTACGCGTTAGTTTAACTTCTGCGGAGGCCTTAAACGCGTCGACTTTATGGCGTCGCGACCAGCGTTCACGCGTGGGTCTGTGCTGTGGCGAGAAATGACTGTGGGAACTTTGAAATTGTGAGAGTGTTTGTCGGTGGGACAGGCTTTGTGTGGGTGGAGAAGCTGGGGAGCTAACAGACAATGTAGGTGATGGATCAATTAATGGACTCTTGAGCGCTTAGATATTATATTTGGAGGTGTTTGTTTGTCTTAACTAAGCGCATGTAAGTGAAATTCGTTTTTAAAATAATGATACTAGCAACCTCTGACGACTGTATCAGGGAAATGTATCAAGGCGTGATTCTCAAAGTCATTTGTTGTGATTATTTTTGGAAAGGAAATGAAACAATTAAGCCCGGCTTTACACTATTTGCTGATTAATATTTAACCCGTGTTACTAACAGTTTGTGTACAGTCGAGTTATAACCTACCTTGCTGAGTTAAGTTAAATCTGGACCCTGTTTTTAAATGTCTCTATTGTTGAATAATTTTAAAGACTGCAAAACTTGAATTTGACGACGCTTTTTATTCCGTGTCTTTTTAAGTTTAGTATCTAAATATAGTATTAAAGTACGCAATCTCATACTTTAAAGTATTGGGAGTATTTCACGTGGCTCCGCAATTCTTCTCCATAGCAAGGGTCAGTCTATCAAAACCCAAACTCAGGTGAGAAACTATAGCTGGAATAAAGACGCATTTTTAACGCAAACACGTTCTGGAAAATGGCTATTGGCGCCCGTCCTTTAAAACCTCCTCAAATTTCCTCACACCTAACCCAGTTTTGTTGTTGTTTTCAGCTCTTAAAGACACTAGGAGTTCGTTTCCTGCTGAAAACACCCACTCTTATGCAAACAAGCTTTTCAGCTGCTTTGCTTAAATTGTAGCGTAATAAACACGTTCTATCGTTGAAGGGGCGATTAAACGTCAGCCTGTCGCCTTCTTGAAAGGACAGCTCGTGGGACACACAAGCAGAAGATCGGGCACCGACCTCAAGGCCTAGTTAATGTTTGCGGATTCGACCTCACGGACGGATATGAATCTAATGCGTTTTTTTGTCAGCCCCGGACGCCTGTGATTCGAAACAACGCGTATTGGGCTTGTCTGACTGTTGTGAAACGCATAAAAATGCAACTAAGAAATGAAATATTTAGACAACATGGCGTTAAGGAAACTACTTTTTAAAGGTGCCTAAGATTGAAGTTGACTCTCTTGGCAGTAGACGTATTTAGGCTATTTACTTCGCCTATATAACAGCAGTGAAGAGCTTTCAACAAGTTCTGCCTATCTTGAGTTGAAGAGCCTCCATTTTGAGAGACCCAATGAGACACGAGCAAAGCGCGCCAATCACGAGAATCAATGACGTTCAGCCAGACTCAAAACATGCTGGGAAGAATGTTGCTAAACATTCTAAAAAGAACTTACTAAAAAATGCGAACTTAGTCCAAAGTTATGTGTATTGATACGTTTTAACACTTTTTAAGTCAGTGTCATAAACGAGTCAAACATAAACTGCATAAACTTTGTAAACCTTTTGTATTCTGTTGCTGTGTATTTTAATGAATTGATTCTTAAGATAAGTCAGATGTTTTAATTAAGGAATGAAAGCATAATTATAAGATTGTTGATTGTTTCTCTTCCCCCCCCCCTCCTAGGACTGTTGAAGATTAATGAAGCATTTCCCTGAAACGAAGGAAAAGAAAGCCACCACAATACCTTCAATGAAAAATGTTACATTATTTTAATATGGCCTTCCTGCTAAGGTGCATCTTGTGTAGTTAGTGAAGTAGTATAGTATCTACTGCGCTAGATGCTCCTTTTGGCAGGAGTAGCTGTATATTCAGCTCATGGAAGCAAAAACCCGACTTCATTTGTTATTTAATTTTGTTTACATGCTCTACTCTGACATTATTATTCTATTAATTAAACTGCACAATATCTATTTTTTCTATGATCTATGTGAGTTTGTCCTGGCAGTTCCAAAGTGCACACAGTGCAGATAGTGCCAGTGAATCTACTGCAATGTTTGCACTTCAAGTATTGCCGGTCGCCTTCTGCCTGGCTCTCTGGAGCTGTGCTAGATGCTGCTGCTTATGGAAAAGCCCTGTTATGTGTGGTGAGTTTTGCAGGATTGCATCCAGCTTTATTACAACATGCTGTGCAAATCCATGCAAAACTCGCTGCACCAGGGACAAACTTCTTCTACAATCAAGATGATTTCCAAATGTTACAAATATATGCAGTTAGCTAGCAAGAACTTTTTATTTTATTTTAAATGCTTTCTGAGTTGCAAGCACTGCCATAATTATAAGACACAATCTATCAAATTAGCAAGAATACAAGATACATAGATTTCTACAGTATATTGATAAAGGACAACACTAATAATTTTAGACAAGAAAAGTATATATAAAATGTAATTGCATGTTTGTTTATGCTTTTCATGCAAATATTTGTCTTGCTGTTTCCGGGTGGATGACCCTGCAATTTTAATAGTGGCAAAAATCTTCAATAAAAATTGCACGGTATCCATCTGTAATCCGCTAGATTCCATTATCTGCGTTTTTTTTTCTTCTTCATTTTGAATATGTAAATGTGCTTCTTTAAATTGTTTGTAATTCTCAATAAAATGAGGATATTTATTATTCAACCTCGCCCCTCTTAGAATGAAATTAATTTCAAATATTTATTAGTGACTGTGCGTTGCAATAACCTTTACCAGCACCAGATGGCAGCAGATAGCTGGAAATGTGACAAATTGTGTTTGTTGTTTGCTCTGCATATTCAAATGAATTTGAAAATGTAAATTTGTTAGACACGTAATGTAGACAATGCCGGGAATCCAATCCCCTGCCGATATTACCACATTTCACTTTTTAACAAATTCAATTAGCATAAGACGTAATTGAAGATCTGGTCGGGAAAAAAAGTCAGTGAATTTTGTGTGGTTGCCCAGACTGGATCTTGGTCTCAGTGTGCGCATGACCGCAGCAGTGCACGGCATTCATAACGCGCCTCCTGGCTTCATAATCATAACTTTAATATCATCGAAAGAGTCCAATACCATACGGACTTCTTCTGTAACCGGTTCATTGAAATAATGCAAGAGTCATGTGTAAATCGCGCTGTCCTGCCTTAAACCGGGAAATGTGACCTTGATTTGTGAGCATGAAGTTTGGGTCTGTTAATGAGCTGGAGATGAAGAGCTCCACAGGACTCTCCTCACACTCACTTCAGTGATGCCGCCGCTGAATCCAGCACATCGCTTTCTGCTCACTTCAAGCAACGCAGATCGTTCATGCTCTCTTCATTTGCGCTTGTAATCAGATCTATCATCAGGAAGCCTTTTTGCGCCATATATCTCTTTACTTCAGCGCATTTGGACTCATAATGTCTAGACTGAAGTTGAACGGTGCACTGATTCTGTGCGTCCTGATGCTGCCGTTCTCTCGGCCGAACAGTCAGGTGCTGGACTGTCGCGAAGTGCGCTCGTCTTTTCAGTTTTTGTACCCGGGGATGAAATGGACCCCAGAAACGCCAGTCTCAGGTAAACCGAGCAATTCAGATCTTAAGTTATGTAACTTGTGTGAATTAAAATCTTTGTCCAAAAAGGTTTCAAAAGCAAAACACTGTCCAAAAGTTTTACCTGCCTTCTATAAGACTTGTCTTGTACTATTATTTTTAAACCTGACATAGGTAATGTGTGATACTGTATTTGTGTGTGGTTTTTATTTATTTATTAAGCCTATTTATTTATTGTCATTTTTGATAGCCTATTGAAATACAGTGCGCTATAGGCTCTAAATGATTTTATTGTTATTGATATTTTCCACGTAATAGCGTTTCGCAAAGTTTAAAGTAGATTTATGAAGCTTTAAAATTTACATTAATACACGATTGAGCCATATTCCAGTTGTACAGCATTGCAATGCTGTAAAAACCCATGAATAATCGAATAGAATTTATAAACATTCAGTATTAAAGTAAAACTGATGTCATAACGAAATAAAAAACGTATGGCGTACCGTTTCAACTTTTATTTAACTAGTAACTAGGTTTGTTGCATGTATTTTTTTAAAATTAGGCTATTAGTAATCCATCTGTGATTAGCATATTCTCCCAATTTCACTAGTATTTATTCATTAGATAGTAGTGTTTATAGCAGTGTTTGCTGCTAGTTGTTATTGTTATAGTAGCTTTTACTGGTAATAAGTTGCACATTTTTGCTATTGAATTCTATAGGGATCTATATTCCAATATCAACAATTCACCTTGGACTAATATATATTCCAGTTTTATTAGTATTAATAGATAGCTTATCTGTGAGACCATAATATCTATGCCAGTTACTAGCCAACAGTCTCTAATATGGATACTAGTCTATATTCATTTCTTACAAATTGAGATAGATACTTGGAATAGGTGCCAGCAACAATGCATACTAGTTAAAAGTGACTAGTTCATATCTGAACCACAAATCCCCATCGTATTCAATGGAAAAACATTTGTTACCAGTAATAACAAATAGTATACTTATCAGTATTGGAAAAGTGATTTAGAGTAGCAAATGAATAATTAGTGACTTACTGAACTGTTACTGTAGTGAAATTGAAAAGGATACTAATCACTATTGGCTTACCTATTAAAAAATACTAGTAACAAAAATGCATGCTAGTTATTTTTAGTTTAGTTTGCATTTCCTGTAGCTCATTTCATGGGGTATTATTTTCACCCTCTGCATGATTTGAAGCTCTATCAGTAGGTTGAAGATGAAATAATAAGTGTCCTGACTGGATTGTCATCTTCAGCTCTGAGCGGTGGCTGCAGAAGTAGCCCGAGGAGAGCTGTAAATGTATTTCTCTTAGCCATAACTAGTGTGAATTACCTGTCATGCTGGAGAAGGCAAATTGTGTTAGTCTGTTTATTGAGGTTGCTACATTTCCCAGCGGAGAGCTGAAGAGATAGATGAGTTGAGATGAATGACAGGATGGATGGCTGGCTATCTATTTGACATCTCCCCTTAGCTGCATGAAGCTTTAATTCTGTCTCAACTGGAGGCTGGAGAGAAGTGGGGTAGAAAGACAGAGAGTGGAGTTTGTTTGGCCCTCACAACAGAAATTCTGCTGAAAAGGATCTTGCTTTTCCCCAGTGACTGCATTTTGTTGTTAGGCTGCTTTATGTGCAAGTATCTTCATTTTTTCGCCTAGTGGTAGCAATTGCTTCAAAAAGAACTCTAGAAAAACTTATCACTATTCCAGTCATTCGCGTTTGCACATAAGTTAATTAACATTAAACGTTTTGCATTTTAAAATAAAAATGAATGACAAACAAGTTGTTTTCTTGATGCTGTACTCATATAACCATTTAAAAAGGAATTAAATTAAATACATTTTTTGACTTAATTTGAACCATGACGAGTCTTTCTAATGCCATGTGATTCAACTTGCAGGTAAATGGATGTAAAACCCGAGTGATCCCTATGGTTCAGCTGCTTTCAGGAGATATAGTGACCTTCCCAGTTCCATTTAATCAGAGGTGCTATTCATTTTTGCAGAGTTCGCATTTGCAATTTAAATGGATTGCAATTGGGTTAAGGACAAGGAACAGAGTGATATTCTCAGTCATTTGCCCTCTCAGAGGAATTTTAACACATTTTAACCTTTATCAGAGTTTAAGAAAAGTAACAGAGTGATTGCATTGCATGTCTTATTGGACTGCAAGAACCTGCATACTTTAAATTAAACGTGCCACTTTCAGTTATTACGAAAACTTACCAGATGGCATGCATAAGAAATGAAACTCATATATGTTGCAGTTTTCAGATGAATTTCTTTGAAAGTATTTTGGGATGGTTGTGCTCCTCCTCAGTAGCTGGTATGGGACTTCATTTCCTGATGGGTACAATCCTGCAATAAAGGCCTTTTTGAAGCCCTAGTTTTTTGAAACCTAAACATTGCTCTTTAGAGAAAGGACTAACTGTGAGTTTTTTTTCTTTCGGAAGTGTGCCGCAGGCGGTGTAGAGACCTGATAATCCCAGCGGCACCGGGCTCTGGACTTTATGCCTGGTGCAGTAATTAGTGGTGCAGTGAAGCCTTTGGCTTTATTCATTTAGATTCATTATATGAACCGATACCACGCGGCTCCAGCATATGTTGCCAGAAGCCTTAATTGGGTGTCCTTGTGTTATGTCAGACTATAAGAATGTGAGGTTAATTGTTTGGCCCTCTTATTTGGTATTGCTTTATGTGTTGGCCAAATGCATGTTAAGAGGCATACTTGTTTGTAAAAATGCCATAACAGATGTGTGAAAGAAAGAACTGAACTTAATAACTTTTCCCTTTTAAAGACGTAATGTCCTCGATAGAGATGTGTTCATATGAGTCCAATCATTACATTTCACAACAGCATAATTTAAACAATCTAATGACAGTTTGAGATGATTTTGTTAAGCCTCGTTCGTACACATTGTGCAAAGTGAGCCATCCAATTTCCTTCAAATGGAGCATCTATTCCGAACCCAGTGCACGTCGCTGGCCTTGAAGTGGCAAATGAATGTAGACAACCTTAATGTTAATTGGAAATGGGAACGACTTCGGGCCGTATAGTGTTGCTGTCACCTTCTAGTGATTTTATTTATTCCACAGAGAGTTTCACTCTCTCTCCCGGCCTGTTTGCAGATTTAATGCTTTGCTTGATTTGTATCGCATCTCATGTTCCGAGTTCCTGCAAGTCAGGTTTTGTTGGTTCCAAATGTTCGCATATGACTTCACTTGTGTTACAGAAACACACATTTATTTCAGTCTCTTTCTTGTATTGTAGATGTGGCGTTTACCTTCAGAGATCCCTTTTTCTCAACCACGCAACAGGCAGCTGCATACGCTGGCCTGTGACCCCAGTAAACCCGGTGGTGGGCTTTAAACTCGTGGTGATATTTGGGTTGATTTGTGATGGATGCAACTGCTGTGTTTCTGTTCAGCTGCCAAATGTGATCTCTACAGGCTTGTGTGAGTGGGATGTAGAGAGGAGGATCTTTAGCATGAGGAGGAGAGAGAGACAGATGGACTAACATTAGAGAGAAGAGAGGATGTGATGACTGATGTATCTACAATGGAATACAAGGAGGCCAAGCCGAGACATGCAGCCCGCAGGAAGTTCGAACTGAATTCTAATCATACCGCATGTAATGCCAGGGGGCCACAAGACCAAAAAAGCCAATGAGAGGTTCTCCCTTTCTCCACTGGCACGTCTTTTACATTTTTCTTTGTTGATGTCTCTCTCGCTCTTCCCAGCCTCCTCGCCCCAAGAGGAAGAGCTGAATGTCAAAGCACAATAGACAGCTGACTGTCTTTGTAGTCTCAAAGGCACCTTTACACCGGCTCGCACGGACAGTCATTACATCAATCTGACGTTTTGATGTGGCGTCCCCTGCAAATATTTTATTAGATAATGAGCGCTCAAAGAAGGATGACCGTTGTTAAACTCATAGGTTGAATTGAATAGTTTGGTGTCGTCGCTTTGGTTTCAACTGAAGAGACGGGCTGAGTAATGAGGGGTTCGGAGGGTTGAGTACAAAGTGAAGTCAGGGTCCATCTCTCAGCAGTCTCTTTGATCAACGTGAGATGTGAGGGAGCCGTATTTTTGTCCGTTGGTACTCACGAATGAGATCCAGCTAATGAAGTGCCACTGACCTCCCTCAAGAGCTTGTGTTAGAGGCTGTTAAGGGGCTTCTGTGCAGCTAGTTTTAATGTCAGTAATGGCAGAATGCATTACAGGGACACTTGTTCACCCCATCAAAGGCTAGATCCTCTCAGTGCAGACAGTATTGTTATTCCAATTATCAAGAGCAAGTCCTCATAGAAATGATAAACTACCCTGCTAAGCATGCCGTCTTATTTCAGCAAACGGAATTGTAAAATAGGGACACTTTTATTCTCGCTGTAGTATGGAAAATAATGTGTTTTTTGAACCTTAAACCGCATAAACACATTTCATTACACCAAATACACAAAATTATGTTCTTTTTAGCAACATCATATGACCCCTTTAAAAGTGCATATTTTTGTCTATTCAGTGTATTTATTTATAAATGTATTATTGTATGATAATTCAATATTTATAATTTCATTGCAATTATATTTATATATATTATTTTTAAATATTATTTTAGTATTTTGTATTATTGAAATTAATATTATTTGATATTATTTTTATGTAATAAATTAAATTATTACATAAATACATTAAATAATTATTTGTTATTATTATTAATAAAAATAATGTATTTTTTAATGCACATATTTTACATGAGCAGTGATGACTTCCTATATTCACATATTTAATGCTTGGAAGGATCTAACATTTTTAGCAGTATATGAAGTCCTTAAGAGACCTTAGTATAGTGTCAAGGGGCAGTAGACAGTGCCTCGGGCAGTGAAGTACCTTCATATTTTGATAAATGCCCACACAGTTTCTGTAATTATGAGATAATGGCTTAGGTCAATGTCTTTGGTAGTCCATTTAAAGTTGAAGTTGAGGGATCATATGCCCACAAGCCATAAAAGTTTCTACTAATGACTGTGGTCAGACTTTCTATTAAACCACATATCTTGGATTTTCCTGGGCTGATTGAAACAGAGGAAAACAGCATGTTTGTACGAACTGAAAGGCTTTTATTGTGCTGTTATTTACTTTATCTCTCCCTAACTGAATCTCACCCTCGTGTGCTCCATGCTGTGGAAGTCTGAGGTACTTTCTTTCATTAAATACTTCCAATGGCACTGTAAGATGACAGACGGCTTTGCTTTAGTCCATTAACTCTCCTGCCTCCCTGGCAGAGGAACCCGATTCATAATCATATACTTTGTATACTTTCATCAGCCCGTTGACTTTCAACTTCTTTAAATTGTGCACGCATATTGATGTCTTTGAAGTGAGTCTAGAAAGAAACGTCATAATTCCTGTGTAGTTGCTCTATAATTCATGCTTCTAATAACATCCTTTTAACATTTTCTGTATTTTAACACAGCATGTTTTCCCCACAGCCCCCATTAAACATGCATGCTGATAGCTTTATGAATGGTTCTTAAGATGAAGCTTATGCATGCATCTGGCTGCGCTCTGTGTCTTCGGGCTTGTTAAGGAGGAGCGTGAAGCTGAAATGTGTACACAGCACTCACCGCGTCTCCGTCAGAGCCGTCTTTTTCATCTGAGCTCCAACAGGGATACTCGCACGCCTGAGGCCTTTGGGCAAGGCTGAAGGAGGAAGGGTGAATTAAGGAGTTTCTAGAAATTTTAGTTGATAAGGAAGGAAGTGAGTGTGTCATGACTCAGTGGACAATGAATATGGAAGAGTTCGTATCTATATAGAGGCTCAAGAGCCACGTTTTTCAACCAGGTTCCGTGAAGGTCCACCGGGGCTCTGTGGAAAAGATGTATAACACAATATACAGTTTGTGACATTTCTAACTAAAGATCTTTTATAATCTAACAATATTAATGTTCTTATGGTCAGTGACATGATTGTTGTTATTATTATTATTATTTTTTGACCCAATTATTTATATAAAAATATAAAAATACTGTGAATTGAATATTCATATTTTATGATGAACATGTTTTAATTATATTTATAATTAATTTTAATATTTTTACGGGGATATAAAGTAAAAAATTCCAGGGTGATACAACTGCCCTGATATCATGGTGATTAAAAAAAAGATAATTAAAAGAATGAAATTAAGTAGCTTGATTGTATCTCTTGCTGAACCTTTGCAAATAATAGTCTTTTATGTCTTAGAAAAAGGTCAATAAATTTCTTTAAAAATCATTTAATTTGACATTTAATGACATAACCAGGTTAGTTCAGGTTTTAAGCTGTCATGTGATGCAACCTCCTTACTGATATTGATATTTGAGCCCGGTCTTAATGCAGCTGCAGAACAGGTGCAGCTCTTCTTCATAATGCATTTTGTCATAATAATTCGAGCCCGGTCTCATGAAAATGCATATAAATAGTACGCCAAATAAAAACAAAAACTCGTGGTGTTGATACGCAAAAATGAACTTTGGCGTGCATATGATACGCAGTTTTCGCGTACATATGATACGCATCTACCCCACAACCCTAAACCTACCCATCGCGTAGCATATACACGCCAAAGTCCATTTTTGCGTATCAATACCACGAGTTTTCGTTTTTATTTGGCGTACTATTTATACGCACTTTCATGAGATCGGGTTGGATATTTATGAATTGATATGATGCATATTTATGTTATTTGTGTAAAAATACCTTCTTTAAAAACATGATTAAGATGTGTACACTCATGCTTTGGAAAATCTGTTATTACTTTTGCTTAATATTTATTACTTTAGCTTAAAATGGTCCAAAAGATTTTCCAAACAGTGTAAAATGTACATATATTTTTAGGAATCTGGCACATATGTTGTTAACTAGATTTTAAAAGTTTTTTCTTTATTTTGGACACTCTTATTTGTTATTGATCCCTTAATAAAAGTTATTATAAAATGGTACATATAAATATAAACTGAGTAAATCTAGCTGTTTTATACTGAAATCCACTGCTAGAACAAGACAGACAAATGAGGTCTGTATGGTCACATTCTCAGTGCACGATATTTCTTCTATACAGACTGAGGCATCTACATTTTCTTTTCAAACAAATGTATTCTGTTCCATTTTCAGAAGACAAACAATCTAATCAGCCGTATTTATGAGCAGTCTTTAGTTAGAGACTGTGATGTAATATTTGTTTATGCTTCTCTGCTGGGAGCAATCTCCCTCCTGTAAAGTCCTTCACTTTTCTCTGACAGTTCGCAACTTCTCTAATAAAGTACATTTATCATCTGCAAACAGCAGACGTGCCGATAAAATTGTCTGTTTTGCTGAAGATAATTACTAAATCTGTCTGAGTTCTTTCTCCTTTCATACCTGTTCCCTTCTGCCAGCTCTCCTCCTGCCCCTCCACTCGGTAGGCTATTGACAGCTTAATAAATTTGCCTTGGAATCTGAAATTAGCTCGATCGTATCTGTCGCCGGTCCTTTGCAAGTATTGATTTTGGATATTAAGCCTGTCGGTGTGCATATGAAATGTGCCATCTGTATGATATGGCCCATAATTTCTCGTTTCATATCCATATTGGTGCAGATGTGTGATCAGAAAGTGTCGGGTTTTTCTTGCTGTTTCTGATGGCATGTGATGTTAATGGGTTTATTTACCCATTCCTAACAGGCGCTGTGTGCTTAGTAGATCAGCATTTTTTCCTTTCCCCTAAGGCGATTTCTTTGACATTTTGTCTTCATATTTTCATATGGGAATTAAAATTTGGCAGCACTTAAATCTCCTGCATTTTAAACTCTTTCATTGTCTATTAAGTTATTTCAATCAACAAACTTGTGGAGTATGTTTTTAGGACTTCTTGTTGGATTTGTATTCTCATCTTTGAAGATGAACTGGCAACGAGTGCCAATTTAAAATGTGATCGTTCATTTAGCAATCTTTCAGTAGGGATGGGAATCGAAAGGATTCCGGTTCTGAATCCTCTTAACAGTTTCATTAATGATTTTTTTGAATTTGAGAAAGAAATATTTGGAAAGCAGAAATACAATTCTGTTGCCAAGTGCTTAAATCATTTTCATAATAAATGTGTAACAACTAAGTTCTTTCTTCTGTCGGACAAAAAAATAATATATTTTGAAAAATGAAAAGTTACTGAGGTCCAGTGTTGGTTGGACCCAAGCTTTCTTCAAAATGTCTTCTTTTTTATATTCCACAGAAGAAAAAAAGTCGAACAGGTTTGTAACAAAAGGAGGGTGAGTAAATGATGACAGAATTTCCATTTTTGGGTGAACTATTCATTTGTAGGCCTACTTATGTTTTTGATTCAAGAACCAGCTCATAAGAGTCATTATCTCAAGAATTGGCCTTCACTGGTCGTATCTGAACGGCAATGGAGGGAACAATTTCAGAGTATTTTACTGATATGTTCAAGCCTATTGGAAGAATATTGTAAGTTTTAGAACCACTAATAAAACTGAATGTCGCACTGAATGTTCTGGCTTTTTTTGTAAAAATAGAACGGTTTCCAATTCTGAAGCCTAATAAAAACCAAACCTGATTGAATCTGAACACAAGTAAGTTGTTCCTTACCACCATTTTCAGTTCTGTCTGTTGCTGCTCACTTGGGAACATGTTCTTGAGGTCTCCTCCATGAGGAAATTTGCTATCTGAGAGCATCTGACTGTGAATGTTTATCTTGTTTTATTTTTATCCCGTCCCTTTTAGCTCCACTATAGTTATGACAGTATTCCAAAATGCAGCAAAAAGCCTCTTAAACAGAGCAGTGACACTTTCGTCTCTGCCCAGATTGTGTTATGCCCTCCTTTTCTCCTACCCCATCATCATCTTCTATGTCTGTGTGAGCTGGAGCATTGGGACTCTTCTGAAGTTTGTTTACAGCACTATCAATCAACCTAGTGCCACCTCCACCCCTCCCCCTCACGTAGCTGACATTCACACACACTCACACACTTCATTTGGCTCTGGTTTAACAGCGCTGCTCTAAGATGCATGAGATGACAGAGAGGCAAAGTGTCTGAGAACAAAGTTGCATGTAGGATGCTCTTTCAAAATAATAATGGAAAAGAAAATTTGAAAGGACTGAGGCTTCGCGGAGCGTAAGTTCTCTCCTTGCATGTGTAATCGCAAGATAATTGGCCACATTTCCAAATGTGGATCCGCGGCCCCAGGGAAAACATTTGCAATAATCCTACTGATTTTCACAGCAGCTGTTTCCTAGTCCTGGTTCACATGCAGAGAGGTCTGTTTGACCTGAATGCAATGGAATCCCATCATGCACTCTGTCCATAACAACCCTTTACATGTGTTATTCAGTGTCAGAAGTTCTGCAAGATGAGACGTGAGTATTGTGTGTTGGGTTTTTTTCTACTTCAGTGGGGAAAGCATTTGCAATTCACAAAGTAACATTTAAAATGTGAGGAGATTTGATGTTTTATGCTTATTTATGAAAAGAGCTAATAAATTAATTAATGAAAATGAACCTCTGTAAGATTTAGGTCGTGTCCAATTCACAGATTCATTTTTTTTTCTAAATCTGCCTCCTAGCCATCAGTTTTAACACTCGGGGGACTTAATCAGGCATTGGTCATTTTTATTTTCTGTATCCTTGATGTTTGATTCAGCAGAGATCAGATGGCATCGCTCTGTTTCTCCCCCCACAGGGCATGAACATTTTTAGATTATTATTCATATGTGAGCTATGAACTGAAGCACCTTCTTCCACACTCTCAGAAAAAAAGGTACACGATGGTACAAATAATGTTCCTCAAAAAACAGTTTTGTACCTTTACAATAACTGTACCTTTAATGGTACAGTAAAGACCTCTGATGATACTGTTTGGTACCTTTCAAGGTACAACTGAAATGAAGGTACATAAAAGTTCTCACGTCAAAGGTACAAAATTACTGTTTCATGCATGATTGGTTGCCGTTTTAACTACTAGTCATAGCTACAAGACTCTGATTGGTCGAAATCGCTGCGGCCGTTACATAATTTTCAAACAGAACAGAGAGCGGGAAGCAGACTACTTTTGCCCTTTTATCAACAGAAAAGCTCTTTGAGAATGGATTGTAAGTGTTAATCTTGAAGACGACGAGATTTAAAGGTGAGTTTTGACAATTTATGTTTATATTAAGTTCACAAGTCGAAAATGTAAATGTTTCACCTACTGTGTTTCGTTGTGAAAGCGAAACTACTTTGTTTGGTCTTCCAAAAGAAGACGATATCTGCTTCGTCATGCCTGGAGCTGATCCGTGCTGGTCGCTGAGGAAATACTTCAACTTCGCGCTGTTGATCGCCGGATCGGCTCTAACCGTGGACGAAGTGGAGTCCAGCCCGGGGTCGTCAAATGTGGGTGCTGCAGGCATCACAATATGGTAAGGTACATTTCCGTCACACGCTTGAGGAATTCGGCCAATTAACGCACTGGATAGCTGGCCAATCAGAGCACACCTAGCTTTTTCAGACAGATGAGCTTTGTAAAAATCGACACGTTTCAGAAAGGCGGGGCATAGAGGAGAAACAATAATGTACAGTATGTGGAAAATAATGTGTTTTTTAACCTTAAACCGCATAAACACATTTCATTACACCAAATAATGTTCTTTTTAGCAGCATCATATGACCCCTTTAAGTGTTAATCTTGAAGACGACAAGATTTAAAGGTGAGTTTTGACAATTTACGTTTATATTACGTTTAGTTCACAAGTCGAAAATGTAAATGTTTCAGCTAAGTTACTCAACGTGAAATTAATGGCTTAAATTAGTTCATACTATGCGCTCAATGGTTTTAGCCATTTGTATAAAGTTACATTTTTTAAAAATGCAATGAATTTATTAGTATTAAATGATCGCGACTACATATTTAATATGGCGTTTGCTCAACACTGCACATTGTAACTATTAAATATCATCGGTTAACTATTAGGCATCGCAACACAAGACATGACGGGCCGAAGTCGCAGCAGCCGTTAACGGAATTTTCAAACAGCGGAGAGCGGGAAGCAGAGCGCCCGTCTACAGCGTCAGCACAACCAGGACTTCGGCTTCTTTATCGTCAGAGAAACTTCATAAGCTTAAGAGAGGCTCGACTCGAATTATCAGACGAAGAGAGGAGGAAATTCAAAGGTGAGTTTTATGCTTGCATTTAACCGAATCAAAAATGTATAACACCGTTCGCGCCGCAACAGCGAAAGTCTGTCTACACTGGACGCGACAAAGCGACCGTTAAAAGCGACACCGCTCGCGTCCGGTGTAACGTTAGACACGGTGTAAGACGTTACAGCCACCCATTCACAACAGGGAGCGTAAATAGCCAGCTGTATTTAGCCTTCTGCAAATACATTTTAAAGCAATAGCGCTTGTGTATATTTTGTGTATAAGTTTGAAGTACATTAAATAATACTGTTGAATCATTGTAAATGAACGCTTACCCTGAAGCGCCATGGCGGTGTATTGCACCTGTTGAACAACGTGATTGAACGCCACCAACCCGTGCACAGATGAATAGTTGTCCGTGCTATTTTTATATTAGTGGTTTATATATATATCCTTATCCTAAAGCTTAAGATTCTCGTGTTTGAGAGCTTTACTTAAAACACGTCGGTTTCTTTTTCTTTTCTTTTTTTTTTCTCTCCGTCTGCTTTTCTTCTAATAATGTGCATTGCATCAACGGCACATGAATGCAAATATTTTGAGCCGCTGCACAACTGTCAAATATGTCTAGTCTAATGTTCACAAAAATATCACAATACAGACAAATTGAAATGCATGTTCTGTGTGATCTGCCTATCTTTTGGTCTCTGTTTCTAAAAGAATGTAATTACCTGATTCTGCCCTATCTCTAAGTCATATACATGTCATTCATTATATTAGAGAACTCTGAAACTCAGCAAATGTGTCTTTAACTTTCAGATCACGAAGATGATGGAGAAACTGTCAGTGCTGGTCTCAGGGATAGCACAGCTTTTTTGAGAAATCTTGTAAGTAGTAAGTTACATTGATCATACTTATACTGAGGTCTGCGTCTTCAGTTGTATGGCAAGTATTTGTACAAAATGAGTAAAATTTAAATGTAAATAAATGTAAATTTTCCTACTAAACCATGTGAAAGCCCGCAGGTGAGGGAGATTTACAGCTGATTAAAGAACCGGCTTTACTGACAAGATGCGCGTTAAATATCGCATGCGATTTATCGTGCAGCCCTAATGCCATTTCATGCCCATGTGAAGACTTTGCAAGACCAGAAGAAGACAACCAGTAAGTCTCTTTTGCTGATGTCTATACAATGGCAGCTAATTGTTAAAGGGATAGTTAATCCCAAAATCAAAATCGTCATCATCACCCTTATTTCATTCCAAACCCCTAAGAATTTCATTCATCTTCAAAACACAAATGAAGATGTTTTAATGAAACATGAGAGATTTCTGTTCCTCCATTGAGAGTCCACACTACTACTACTTTGATGCTTCAAAAATTTCATAAAAAGATTGTAAAACGAATCCATATGAATCAGTGAACAGTGAACCGTTTAGTCCAGATTTTCTGAAGAGACTCGATCATTTTATATGATGAACAGATTGAATTTATGCTTTTATTCACATATAAACATTCATCAGTACACACATCAGATATGGTAAACAAAATACTTGGAAAAAATGAGGTTCATTTTTGTGTTAAACATCAAGTTTCAGCTTCCACAAGAACCAGTGAAGTTTGTTCTCATGCATCAAGCAAGTATGGTTAAGCGTCTGTTTGTTCAGTGTTTATATGTGAATAAAAGACTAAGTTCATCATATAAAGCAATTGAGTCTCTTCAGAAAATTTGGACTAAACTGCTCTATTCATATGGATTAGTTTTTCAATCGCTTTATGAATTTTAAAGCATCAAAGGGGCATTTGTGTGGACTGTCAGTGGAGGGACAGAAATCTGTCAGATTTCATTCAAAAGATCTTTGTGTTTTGATGAGGAACTAAAGTCTTATGGGTTTGGAATGACATGACATGAGGGTGAGTAAACAATGACATTCAATGACATCCATGTGACTTTTTCCATCTTATTTTTAGTGAACATCCTACCTTTCACCTTACAGTAGCCCTAGCTCTATATTGCACATTCAAGAGTGCATGAGAGAAGCCTGTTCACCATGGGCATGCTTAAATACTTACGGTAATGTAAAATACTTAAATACTCAAATGTGGGAATTGTTATTTTATACAATGGCAAACAAGAAATACCATTAATTGTAATGAACTCTTCTTTTCTTATCTGCATTTCAGTTATTCCAGGAAATTGGCCCAATGCATGCTGTAACTGATTTAAGGTGTTTCCAGGATTCCTTAAAGGGTAAGTTCACCCCTTTCTGTCCCTCCACTGGTAGCAACGCAACTTACACATTCAAGGTCCAGAACTGTAAGAAAGACATCAGAGTTATATATGTCACTCACTTCTGTGGATTAACCTCAGGTTTATGAAGCGATGTGAGTGCTTTGTTTGTGCAACACTATTTACCACCTATTTACAAAATAATTTATTCAAAGTGCATTCATGTGACAGCGTCATCTCTTGTGTGAATAACATGAATGCATTGTGGTGCTCTTGTGAAAGTGCAGTTAAACCACTGGAGTCACATGGATTACTTTAATGAGGTCTTTCCAACTGTTCTGGGCCTTGAATATGTAAGTTGCATTGCTGCTTATGGAAGGACAGAAAGCTCTCAGATTTCATCAAAAATATCTTGCAGTGAATCTAAATGGTATGCATGTTTCATCTTTAGACTTTGCTTGTTTTGAAAGTATGGAATGAATAATGTATGTCTTTATAGTTGCTAAATGTCTTTTTAGATTTTTTTATGCTGCTCTGGTTTACATCTGGTGATATTCAGGGAGAAAGTGAACAATTGTCACAATCAGACAGGTGTTACATGCAAAGAATCTGTAGTAAGATAAAAATATTCAGGGTACAGTTGTAACTAGTCAGTGGGAATCTGTCTTTTCTAATACTGATTCTTCATTTAGTTCAGGAAGAACCAGCGCACACCATATCCCACTGTGCAGATTTTGGGAACGTCTGACTGGACACAAGTCTTCAGTGAGAAGAGAATCTTCAGAATTGTAAAAATGGAGGGATCTGAAATTTGCCGAGCAGTTGAGGTGGAGGATGGTGTTTTTTGAAAATGTTAAATAAATGCAGGTATGTTGTGTGAAAAGTGGGGGGAAAAGTTTTCTAGTTTTGTTACATAATGTAACATTTTAGTGTAATTGTATTTTATGTACTATAACATTTTAGTTTAATTGTATTGTGAAATGTTTTGCAGCTTTTTTTAAAAGTGATACTCTGTTATTTTTTTAAGTCTTTATTGTAATCTGGAAAGATGCATTTACACAAAGAAAAAATATTTTACTGTTCAACCACTTGTGTGTATTTGATATGTATTTGCAGTTACTGATATTAAAATATCTTTTGGTTTCAGTTGTTTAATGTGCATGTTATTCAATAAGAAAATGGCCTTTAATAGTTCTTGAAGGAACATATTTGCCACAGTTAAGGTACAAATAGGCTTGTCACTGGGGTGGTACCTTAAAGGACAAGATTTGTACCTTTGATAAAGGTACAATACTGTACCAACAAGTTTTAAAAACGAAAAGGTACATTTTGGTTCCTCATGGTACAAATCATGTCCTTTAAGGTACAAATTGGAATGGTACAAATTTGTTCCTATATATTAAGGTACAATTCTGTACCCTTAAAAGTACTGTCCCAGTGACAAGGGTTTGTACCTTCTTAGGTACAAAATAGAACGTATTTCTCAATAGGCTTTTCTCTCCCAGCAAATCCAATTATGTCTCTTTGGTAGATAACCTTCAAACCTCGGTTCCAGTATAACGGGTGTCAACAAATCACCCGTCACCTCTTCATTCACTTCATGCATCTGAAAAAGACATTCCTGTCAATATGTTGACTTTTTTTTTTTCTGTTTATCCGTGTCTCTTTCATCCAATCTACATGGGGAGTTGCACTACATCAGACTTTAAATGGACAAATTTTGCATAGTAGTCTCTTGGGGTCCGTCTTTACCGAAATGTTCTCCCTGATTATCTTGTTTTCCTTTAATGAGTGTTTTTGGCTAATCAGTTTGGGAGAAATGCAATGCATAGAAATGAAATATCATGTTTCAGTTAAGTAGCAGGTATTCATTTTGTTGCGTTTGAGATTTGAATAGGTAACGTAAACAATGTGCTCTATAAAACAAACGGTTTTCTCCTGCTCTCTCTGAAGCTTGACTCATAAAGCAAGCACACTTTCAGATGGAATTTATTAAGTGCCGCGGTCTGTTTACTCGTTTTTTGTTTTTTGGCTGTAACAAATTTTGTGTCTCTTTCCTTTTCTTCAGGCTCAGATCTGCAGGTGTGCCAGCCGAAAGGCCTGACCTGCTGTTCTCGAAAAATGGAGGAGCGCTACTTGCTCATTGCCAAACAGAATATGGAGTCCAGTCTCCAGGCCACCAGCGCCCAGCTGAAAGTTCTCATCATTCAGAATGCCGCCCTCTTTCAAGGTGAGCTTCTGCAATAACACAATTAATAATAAACGCTGGGACTGATTCATGAAATTTCAGTTTAAGACATTTTTGAGTAAACTGTTGTAAGGAGTTATGAACAAATTTATTCTGATCATGTTTCATGAATGAAAACGAATGGTTTTAGAACAACTGACAAAGGTGCGGTCACATTATGAAATTTTATGGGCCAAAAAGGTTCATTGTCAATAGTGTATCAATGTATGAAGCTCCCACAGAAGTCACTTTCAAACCGAGCAACTTTTTATTGGTTAACGCAGTGACTAATTAGTTGTGAAATCTGCGTGTGGAAAACTTCCACCCACACACAGAATTCCTGGTCACGCGGATTCCTAATGAAATTACTGAATTTCGCGCACCTCAAAAATCTACATCATAACAGGAGTTCTGACCTTTGTCACAAAAAGTCTTCTTCGTTGCCTTTTTCTCTATCACACTTTAGAAATCATCAGAAATTATATATCAATTGTGAAAACTTAAAATCTCAAAATTCTTCCTTTGAAAACCATTTTAAAGTCAGACATTGCTTTACCATGAAAATGGTACATCAAAATCATATTATAAAATGTTTTTATAATTCATGAATGAAAACATTTTATAATATGATTTTGATGTACCATGAAAATGGTACATCAAAATCATATTATAAAATGTTTTCATTCATGAATTATAAAAATGTAAGTTTGGATAGTGCACTTTCACGTCTATGTTCAAAAATGTGAGTGACAGTTAAGGGGTTAATTAAAAAGCAAGGTCAATTAGTCTATTATGTCAGACATAAAAGTTATACAAGTTAAAGCAATGATAAAAAGTTAGGAAATAAGAGATTGTGGAGTAAGTTGTGACTTTTAGTGAATTGTTTGTTGATCAGTTCCTCATTAAACAGGCATAATAGGTTTATATTTATTGCAAAAGCAATAAATAAAATGTCTGAGCATGACACTAAGCAGCTCAGTCAGGACTTTTACGATTGTACAGAAATCAGATCTGCAGTATCTGTGTATGTCATACAGCAAAATCTTGGCGAAAGTCTTTCAAAGTGCTTCCTATTCAGTGTTAGGCTGTAACTCACTGCACTTTCAGCAGTGTGACGGTAGTTTAGCTGTTTTCTAAACACTGTTGCTTTTCCAGTAATGTAACAAACAACTTTGCTCAACAAGTAGCAGTGTTGCACGATAAAATGCTATATTGCTATTTTTTGTCATATGGACAGTCTACAGCCATACAAATTCTAATAGAAATTAGTTCACTTAGTTCAAAAGGAATGCAATTCACTGATTAATATGTAGCCTGAGGAAGTCTAATTCTTATTAGTGAATTGGTTCATCCAAACGTTTCTGTTGCAAAAACAATTAATAAATCCTGTGCAGCATTTGCGTCTTCATTTTGTAGCAGTATATTTAATGGTTAAATTCTGATATTTATCACTGTCTTTTTGACTCACTACCATTCAAAAGTTTGGTGTCAGTAGGATTTTTTTTTTTTTGAAAAAAATTACAAATTTTATTCAGTAAGGATGCATTACATTGATCAAAAGTGACAATAAAGAAATTTATAATGATACACAAGATTTCTTTTTCAAATTAATGCTGTTCAAAAACAATGTCCATAAACAGTTATTTTAAATTGTAAAACTATTTCACAATATTGCTGTACTTTTGATCAAATAAGTGCAACTTTGAGAGCATAAGAGACTTCTTTAAAAATATATATAAAAAACTTAACTGATTCCAAACTTTTGAATGGTCGTGTAGATTAGACGGTTCCTATTAGGCCTATTATTTGTTGTTTCTAGTGAAATGTCCCTTCCAATCTTTCTTTAATTTCAAAGTTGCTTCCCCAACACTGATTACAAATGGACAGCCAATTACAAATAGAAAGTAGCTTACACGTTGATTGATAAATGGATCTTCCTGATTGGTCAGTTTAATGAATGATGTAATTTGGCCTGAGTGGGTCGCCCCCACTAATTGTGATGCACTAACAATGTTAGCATGGTGGATTTAGCTAGCCTCTGTCTGTTCAGAGAGGTGGTTCAATGCTAATTGCTTCAGCATTAGGCCTGAGAGAAATTCCCAAACAGCCTGCAGAATTTCTGAAATGTGCTCTTGTCTCGTCGTGTTTTTCCCCGGCAAGCTCCCGCGGGGAATTGCGAGCGGGCCTTGTTTGCAATCTTCTGTGCTGCTCTCCCCATTGCTTTTGATTCTTTTGTACTTTTCGCGGCTGACACAGATCAAAGGGCTCTGCTCTCCACTCCAACATCCTCCATCCCTTCCCTTCACTCGACTCCCATCAGCCCCTGTTGCCCCTCCCCGCACTAGCCTGGCTTTCTCACTCACTGCGAGCAGCGCCAAAGAATCGGCTCTTTGAAGTCAACTTTGCCAAACAATCATAAAAGTTAAGAGGCTTGTCACGGGGACTTTTTCAGGGCATCTAGTGATGAGTGCCGCCCGCCAGTTTTTCGGGTCCCCTCATCGGTCTCATATCGCATTTAGTCACAGTGTGTCTCTTTTGATTCATGTCAATGGCTTGGTTAAAAGCCTCTAAAATCTTAAACTGAATCAGCCTATGGGTGATAAAAGAGAGACATGTGGCATGTGAGGAAGGTTTTTGAGACTTCACTTTGTGATTCAGTTTGTCCTACAAATCAGGAGTGCAAAAACCGTGGCGGACACAATATAAGGATGGTAGCGTATGGCTAGGGTTGCCAACCATCCCGTATTAGCCGGGACGTCCCGTATTTTGGGCCTAATTGATTTGTCCCGTACGTGACTTCCCTTGTCCCGTTTTTTGACTGCTACGCTGATCTAACCACTGACTGATACAACAGCAGCAGTGCTGATCACTTGAGAATGATCACCGATACCTGTCATCATCCAATCACAGCCCCCCTCACGCAGTATACGTTAAGTAAATCAGAAATCGTGAACATAACTGTTCGAGGAAAGCTGCGGAATCTTCTGCCAGCTGGTCGCTCCTGCTTCACAGCAAGCAGCGCTCACGCTAACGCCAATTCTGTCCGTGTTTTGACTTCATTAAATCAGTTTTGGTGAATACAAACTACATGATTATTTTTCATGAGTCCAACTTCCCGCCGCGCATGAGACGTGATCAGTAAGGGAAGTCGTCTTTCACTATTGTAATGTTGTTAAATAGAGAAAAATATTTTATATTTAAGTAACTAATAGCATAATTCTTAACCTTGGACCTTATTCTTGAAACACAAAATGACCAATAAAAAGGTGTCAAGCACCAAAAGCAGCCCATATTAAATGTATAAGCTGATACTATATGTGTGTGTGTGTGGTCACTCATTTTTTATTAATATTTTGAATTAGTTTTTATTTTCATTTCAATTTTAGTTTTTTGTTGTTTTTGTTAAAATATGTATATTTAATTTTTATTTTAGTTTTTGTTATTTTAATTGATCAGTTTAAACTAAATGAAAATGAGAAGCATTGCCTTGGCGAACTAGCTGAAATCAAATGTTTAAAGGGATAGTTCACCCAAAAAATTTCTCATTAATTACTCACCCTTATGTCGTTCCAAACCTGTAAGACCTTCATTCATCTTCAGAATACAAATTAAGATATTTTTGATGAAATTTGATGAGAGCTTTCTGACCCTGCATAGACAGTAAAGCAACTGAAATGTTTAATGGGCCAGAAAGGTAGTAAGGACATCATTAAAATAGTCCATGTGACATCAGTGGTTAAACCACAATTTTTTTATGAAGCTATGAGAATACTTTTTGTGCACAAAGAAAACAAAAGTAATGACTTAATTGAACAATTTCTTCTCTTCCGTGTCAGTCTTTGATGTGTGTTCACGAGAGCACCACGCATGCGTGTTCAGATGGCTGACGCAGGATCCGGCTTTCTGACGTAGAACCCGGATGTGCTGCGCCTTGTTTGCAAGCAGAGTAATGCACACGCATACGTTGTGGTACTGTTGTGAACGTGCATCGAAGACTGACATGGAAGAGAAGAAATTGTTGAATAAAGTCATTATTTTTGTTTTCTTTGTACAAAAAGTATTCTCATAGCTTCATAAATTTACGGTTGAACCACTGATGTCACATGGACCATTTTATCGATGTCCTTACTATCTTTCTGGGCCTTGAACATGTCAGTTGAGTTACTGTCTATGCAGGGTCAGAAAGCTCTTGGATTTCATCAAAAACATCTTAAATTGTGTTCCGAAGATGAACGAAGGTCTTACGGGTTTGGAACTGCATGAGGGTGAGTAGTTAATGACAGAATTTTCATTTTTGGGTGAACTAACCCTTTAAGGTTTTTGAAATATTTTAATTCAATTAAAGTTAATTTAATTTCAAGATTTCAAGTAAAAAATTTTTGGGTTTTAGCTTTAGTTAGCTTTAATAACCCTGCTTGTTGTGTTCAAACTGCTAGAAAAAGTGGATTGGAACAGAGTACAGTCATCTAGCCCATGTTTATAAAGAAAATCAATTAAAAAAACAGCACAGATAGATGCATCCTTTTCATCTGATCACCTGGAATTCCATAGACGGACACCTTCCTGCATCAGATGATGCAGTGAACCATATGAATTGTGTGAACATGTTTGAGCGTCATTGAATGACATCTTGATATAGCAGACATTGATCTATATATGAAGTTAAGAAAGAGCGTTGATCTAGATCATGTTTGCTGGATTCACAATATTTCTGCCAGCTGTTGAACTGAACTGGTGATTAAAGAAATGCTGGAAGAGGAATCATTTAGAGCTAAAGATGGATGCCAAACCCTGGTGGAAAACCAAGTCAGTGAGGTGTTTTGGTCTCACGTCATTCAGATTGACAGACAACTTTAATTCCTGTTAGCAGGACAGAGTGAGATCTGCAGCGGCGCACAGAGCTGCTTTTAGCCACTTTAGGAACACAGACTCTTTTTTTTATTTGGAAACAAATGAACAGGTCATCCCCATTTCAAAGACTGTAATATAAAAAGAGAGTCATGCTTAATTTATCCATTTTCTCATTCTCAGATCCACCCTTGAAAGACATGCTTTAGGTATTGATGTGTGTGAACACAGAGAGCCAGAATGAGTTCTGGGTGAGTGTGTCTGCTGCATAACAAATTGTTCCCAAAATAAGATAAAAGTCAACTTTATTTGTAGTGCCTTTTCAAACCAATAACAGCTTATCATAAAACTGCAAACATCATAGAAGCGCAAATGAGCTTGATGCTTTAAAACACAAACAGGCGCATATACACAAAATGATTGTTTTTGCGTTCTGTGTTTATTGCTCTAGGACAGGGCTAGTAAAAGAAAGACATGGAGTACACAATGTAAATCTTTGTTTACTGTTTGAAATATTGTCGTATAATGGAGACTGAGCCTCAAAGACAGTTAGATCTGGGGTCTTCAACAGGGGGTCTGTGGCAGTACGGCAGGGGGTCTGCAAAGTATTGTTTGATCTCAAACAAATGTTTGTGGAAAAAAAAGAAAATGTGAATTAACTAAAAATACCATATTAATAGTTCAGCTGAATATTTCAGTGCCCTTCCCACATTATACAGCAGTCTGCACAGTGTATTGTATTAGTCTAGTCCATTCAAGAGTTTGGTGTCAGTATGTATTTTTTTTTAAAGACATTAATACTTTTAGTCAGCAAGGATTGATTAAATTAATCAAAGGTGACAGCAAAAACAATTATGATGTTACCTAATATTTCTATTTCAAATAAATGCTGTTTATTTTTATTTTTTTACTTTCTATTCATTTAAAGATTCCTGAAAAAAAATGCAACACATTTTCAGATAAATAAATAAATAAGCAGCACAGCTGTTTTCAACATGAATAATAATAATAATAATAAATGTTTCTTGAGCAGCAAATCAGCATTTTAGAATGATTTCTGAAGGATTATGTGACACTGAAGACTGGAGTGATGATGCTGAAAATTCCGCTTTGCATCACAGGAATAAATTACATTAAAAATATTCAAATAGAAAACAGCTTTTCTGTTTCTAACAAACTTTCTAAATGTCGATGTCGATTATTTGTTGTTGCAGTGCAAGCATCATAACAGAGTGTGTAAATGCAAGAATATGGTGCTATACATTTTTATTCTGCTCTGTTATTTATTCTGCTCAGACTTTATCAGCAATGTAACAGGAGACTATGTATACACCATCTCTTCAAGTTGAGCAAATCACAGCTCATTTTGTTTTTATGTGCCTTTGAAGGGCAAGATAGCCTCTCACACACTTTCTGACAGCTCTAGACAAAGCAGATGTTACTGGCTCTCTAGTTTTAACTAGGGATGCGCCGATCCGATATTCATATCGGGTATCGGCTCCGATAGTGCCATTTTTCTCGGATCGGGTATCGGTCAGAGAGAGCCGATCCAAATACGAGATTTATTTTTTATTTTTTCCCGATTGTGCGAATTATTCTGTTACTTCTGAAGCCATACGATAGCTTAATGTGAGCTACATATGAATATTTAAGTCCTTACATTAAAGTTCAAGTAAATCACTTGCATATGCGACTAAATCTTCACTCTGGGCGACTAACTGATGTCTAATATTAGCCAATGGCTAATCAATTCTCAGATTTTACTCGTCAGTGTGTGAGTTGGAGGCTGAGTATATGATTAGCACAGATATATTTTCATTCACAGAACACTCTGACTGAGCGCTTCAGAGTTTCACTCTCCGTCAAGCGATTTGTGATATTTTTCAGTTCATTTGAATGGATGCGCAGCGCACCTGTGTTTGTGTATTTGGCGCTGACGCTTTCTCTCACACGCGCAAAGAGCGAGAGCGAGCGAGAGTATTTATTTAAATGAGGGAAAAAACTTCACTGGTATCGGATCGGCATCGGTATCGGCCAATACCGAACCCTAGGTATCGGAATCGGTATCGGAGGCGAAAAAGGCGGATCGGAGCATCCCTTGTTTTAACCCAATCAGATCTTTAGAGGAGTAAAAGTACTTTAGACTTCACAGTAGAGAATCCATTAAGACTACATTTAGCTCAGACTCCATAGACCGTGTGCTCATTTCATGCCTATACAGTAGTTCAGACTTATGGTTAAGCAAGTCCTATTCAGTCAAGCATTACATCATCCCTCATCATCTCTCAATTAGATGTCTGGTTGCTATAGACATTATGCACAATTCAGTGCTTCTATACTTCAATGAGCCACTTTATCTAGTATGACAGCAAGTAATCAAAGGTTATTTCAGTCGACACTGCATGTCCAATTCTCGTCCCAACCTTGTTAGTGATGCTCGATCTTAAGTGCTTTAGGCGTCTGGTCTTAGTTTCAAAGTTTTTTTTTCTCCCGTCCCGCTTTTTCCCGGCATACTCCTAATGCTACCCGCTCCGCTCTCTCTCTGGAGTCATTTAGCTCTTTGTCAAAGTTTCGCCATAACCCGATAACGGCCTGGCTGACGGAGAGCTGGACCGGCCGTGAAAGCCATCTGAAGTTGTTTACTCACCGCCTAGGGTGAATTTAATAACTTAATGATGGTTAGAAACGTCTGTGCCATCTCGCAAATAAGCCCTTTGTACCTCGTTTGCCTGATGAGTGAAAATATACTTGCCATCACTGCATCTTTCTCTCGCAATTATAATTCGTTTTCTCTCACAGGCTCTGTGGATATTTATGGGCTGGTGTCGTAGGGGCGCACAGGCTCATCAAGGTCTTTGGTGCTCGGTCGATTGAATATGCAGAGTCTATTCGAGACTGATCCAGTCTGGTGTAATCCTCAAAGTGATCTCTCTCCCCAGACTCTGTGCTGTGGTAAAGAGACCAAAAGCTCGGAGGGTAAGGAACAGCTTAGAGAGTGACTTTGTCTCTGAAGAGTGACTCAGTGGAGACTCAGACTGCAGTCCGCGCCGAGAGACACACTTCAATAGAGCTTGCTTAGGATGAGCCTTAACTACAGTGCAGTTAGTGAAGTTCTTTGGTGCCTTATGCCGTCAGTTCCCTTTCAGTCGGTCACTCTCGACGTCACGTCGGATGACGCATTGGCTCGTTTAGTTTACACTCGAAGTGGATTGGTCTCTCTAAGCGAGATCCCAATTTCGTCGGTCATCCGACGTGACGTCTCCGTTCCCTCCTTCAGGGAACGAGGGTTACCATACGTAACCGAGACGTTTTCTATTGCTTTCTAAGTTAAGCACTGCCCTGTAACTGCCCAAGATCTCTGAGGTGTTAAAACAAAGTGTTTCCCTTTAAGGGTTAGTTCACCCAAAAATGAAAATTAGCCCATGAATTACTCACCCTCAAGGCATCCTAGGTGTATATGACTTTCTTCTTTCAGACGAATCCAGTCGGAGTTATATAAAAATTTGTCTTTGATCTTCCAAGCTGTTTAATGGCAGTCAGCGGGTGTTGCAGTTCATCAGTCCAAAAGAAGTGAAATAAAAAGCGCCCATCCATAATAAAAAGTGTCTCACACGGCTCCAGGGGGTGAACAAAGGCCTCCT
>NW_015639782.1:1892031-1910887 GCF_001515625.1 Sinocyclocheilus rhinocerous | reverse complement strand
AAGAAGAAAGTCATATACACCTAGGATGGCTTGAGGGTGAGTAAATCATGGGGTAATTTTCATTTTTTAATGGACTATCCACCAAAAAATGGAAATTAGCCCATTATTTACTCACCCTCAAGCCATCCTAGGTGTATATGACTTTCTTCTTTCAGACAAATATAATCGAGTTATTTAAAAAAATTTCCTGGCTCTTCCAAGCTTTATAATGGCAGTGAATGGTGGTCGAGATTGTGAAGCCCAAAAAAATCCATCATAAAAAGTACTCCACATGGCTCCGGGTTATTAATAAAGGCCTTCTGAAGTGAATCGATGCATTTGTGAAAGAACAATATCCATATTTAAAACTTTATAAACCGTAATCTCTAGGGATGCTCAGATCGATCGGCCAGAGATCGGTATCGGCCGATTATCACATTTCATGACTCGATCGGTACTCACTATTTGGCCGATCTCACGAACCGATCGCAATGTGATGACGTCAACTTCTGACCACGTACATGATGCATGAGGACGTAAATTATTTTTTTCGTAAAAAAAATTTGTGGCGAGCGCCACAAATAAATAAATGTATGGGAAACACATCCCACAGCACAACCACCTGAGCCCAACTTCAGTCTACTCATCACCTTAACTTTAACTGCGTTTGTAGCCGGTGCCATAGCCAGACTGATAAACAAACACTGACTGGAAGTTAACTTCGGGCTGGGCAAGGCGCGTGCGCCTGATTAAACCATCTATATAAAGCTTGAAGCATCAGAATCGGTATCGGCATCGGTATCGGCCGATCACCATGACAAGAAATCGGTACTCAGTATCGGCTGCAAAAATCCTGATCGGAGCATCCCTAATAATCTCTAGCTTCTGCTAACTGTCATACACGCTTTCACGAGAGAGTGGCGTTCCAGCAAAAGGGCATAAAGGGCATTATTTTCTTATCTTTGTATGTTCAGACTCTTTGTGTAATAATTTAGTTCTGTAAAATGGAAATCATTACAAGAATCTGACTGGTATTCATCAAAATTGATTATTCAGTCAATTATTCAGTTTTTAAAGGGGCCATATATTATATATTGTATTTATATTAGTATCTTTATACTGTTTATTTTATAATATTTATTATTTGATCAAATCTGAGCCATTATATTATATTATATTATATTATATTATTGTTTTTATTTTATTTTATTTGCTCCAACTCTCTCTCTGTCCCTATAGCTACACAGACCGTTTGATAGACATTTGAATGACCTCTGTTAGGATTGTTCTGTGAAATGGTGTTGGTCATTATGACATTCATCAGGGCAAGTTGCCGAATAGTTAGCAGGTGTTGATTTATGAATATGGACGTTAATGTGCTCATGGTTGTGACATCAATTCCATGATGTTTTCTGAACAACCCCGGTTAGTTTCCTTTCAAAAGAACAAGGACAATCCAGTTTTCCCTGATATTCCTGTTAAATCAAATATGCATAATGGATCCAAACAAGTATAAACAAGTATAAAATCATTTCATGACAAGTTACTAGACTTGAAATGCGCATCTGAGCATTAACCATGATGACTGCGCCATTGAGATCTAATTGTCGCTAATACATTAGCATGCATCTACATGAGTAAAGCTATGAGGTAGCAGTGCTCTCTTGATTATGACAGTAATTACATTGCGAGGTGGCAGACGGTTTGTCTGGTGTTTGTGAATGAGAGTGGTGCATTGGAGCAGGTGATGAGAGTCTGGCCCTGAATTACCAGATGCAGGCACGTGCACACATAGACATCAGTTTTTTTTAAATAATAAATGAATATATGTATATATGTGTGCGTGTGTGTGTTTCTGTTTGCGCACAGCTTTCCCTGTCAAACAAATAAAAAATCAAAATATCAGGTCGGGTCGGGAAATGTTGAGACTGTCGAGTTCCGATGCCTTTCTCCCCTCCGCGCAGGCGCAGCACAGCAGTGTAGCACACATTGATCGGCGCATGCACATCACAGAGCAAAGAGCCGCAGAAGTGAAGCCCTCCCTCCCTTTCCAGTTGTGTTCGTCTTGCTGTGGAAGTGAGTGGTGATAAAAGACTAAACTACCTGTGCCTCGAATTTACAGCTAATTATCCTATACATGACTCATGAGAGCTACCAAGTTAGCTAAAGTTTAGCTAAGGCAATAGGAAGTCAAGTAGTTTAGACCAGTGCACGTTCTTTCGCTGCATGATTCAGTTTATTAAAATGCATTTAGAATGATCACAAAATTCAAGATATGGGGTCAAAAATTTATATATTTATATCATTTCATATAGTAAATCAGTATCACGCGAAGACCTTTTTTTTTTCCACCAAAAAGCAGCATGATTACAAATGTGATACTGATTTTATACAGCAGTTCAATAAACAAGAATTTTATATTAAAACACTTACGTTTAAGACACAATACTGACTGTTTTTGGCCTATTTCGCCAACAAATATAATTCCAATTTGAGTCTCTGAGCAACATGACGCTGTTTTGTTCCTGAATGAATCAACCGTTTAAATGATTCGGTTCAGTCGCAATGACTGACTTATTTAACAGTGACTTGCTGCCACCTACTAGCGGTTTTAATTTCACATTTAAAGTATCTTTTCATTTTTTAAAATAATTTCAAATATCAGTATTTAACGTGTTATGTTTAAAATATCAAAACTGTATTAATGCATTTGTAACTGCAGGTTAAATACATTCCTGTCATGCATTAAACGGTGTGTAAATGCATCTAAATGCCACTTCAGATGCAGCTTCTGTGTTTTCTCTGCATGGCAAAGATTAATTTTGTCAATACTGATTTTGGACTGGTAAGAGCCCAAATGACTTATTATTCTAATTGACTGATTCAATTTAAGAATTTGACTGAAAAGATGATGCACACTTTTAGAAAAAAATGGCTTTATAAAGGTAAAAATGCTCATAAAAGGTAAAAATCAATTTAAACTTATTGGAAAAGATTAATTTCTGTCACTGCTGGGAACTTATCACCACAAGGAATATGCAGAATATCAAAAACTTTAGGAGTCAGCTGTCCACGGTAGTCCTTAAGATATCAGCACAATAACACACTCAGCAAAATATCATCTAATTATCGTTATCGATAAAATCCCAGAAAATATTGAGATATATATAATATTGCACAACCCTAATATATTTAACGTTTTGCTTAGAATTTTTTAAAAATAAATATGAGAAGTGCCCTTTTTTCCACTTGAGCCCCTGCCCCTCAAAATGTTTGTGCACGTCCCTGACCAGATGGTGAGGAGGAGAAAGACCTCCCGAGTGTCCATGGGAGCTCCGGAGAGACAGCGAGCTGAGGGGAAAATCAGCGCAGAGGAGGAAGGGCATCCCAGGGCAGCAGCTCATCATATATTCCTTCATGCAGATTGTTTCTAATACCCGCCCACACATTTCTTGTCCAGAAATCTCAAACATTACAACCTTACACCCAAGTTCCTTTGTGCCCCAGTTCTGTCACGAGCACATGTAGCAAGTCTACTATTACAAATCCTTCTGCAACATGTTTAAAGACCCCATTTACACCTTCAGCTCCTCCCTGACCAGCTTATTCCTGTCTGTCACCCACTCCAGTGGCTTAACATTATGGATGCATCCCCTGAGGAACAAGTATTTTCCCCTGCTTTGCTTTCAAGCATGCGCTTTGTCCTGACAGAGTTGGGTTAGTGTGTTTCTAATCACCCTCCTGATGTTTGATTTGGACCACGCTTTTGCCCAAATTCTGCGGCTGTCTCTTTGTTGATAGTGTGGCATCCAGTCTGCTCTGCATGGGGTATATTTGCATTTTCATTGTGACTGTGGCTCGGGAAATCTTCAATAGCGGCCGCATTATCGCCCCGGAAAGAAAAGCGAACCACTCTCCAAGAGTTCAATTTAGTGAGAAGTGTGGTATTTCTTTTCAGTGTGTTGCAGTGTTGGAGACAAAGGCTTATTTCTTTACTTTGATGAAGACGTGTTTATTGTGACTTGTTATCGCTAGGAAGGCCCATCGAGTTGCTGTGGAGCGGGAAAAAAGGAAAGAGGACAAGTAGCAAATGACAAGCAATGGGCTAAATGGACATGAATTATAAATGTTGCAATTTCTTTATCTCTTTCTTTGTTTTCCATTTGTGTTCTCAAATAAACTTCGCCACCCACTCATAGATATGCACTACGGAGGGCATTAGCGCCGGTTTTCTCCTCCGGCCTCGTGACACTATATCAATGTGGCAGTAGGTTATATGGGATTTGTTTCTCTCACATTGTATTCCCTCAGAGCTGCTGTTAAATGTTGAATCTCAAGGCAGCGTTTGTGCACACGCGCTAATACAGGCCAGTCTAATGCGTTTTCCCCGCACACCTCGGCAAATGATGAATGCATGTGTGCGCAAGGCGTTTATATCTCGCTCACAATTCCTCAACTCGGCTCTATTCTTTTCTAATCATGCAAAACCGCAAAGTCATTTTCAGCACCGTAAGGTGTAAGATTGTGCTCTGTTTGTCTCAGTGATATGGAGAGCGAGGAACATTTAGTAATTATGCTTAATGATCTCTCACAAATGTACAATCTGCTGCCATAAATGTCACAGTTCAGTAGACTTCATGACGGGTGGGTTATAGAGGCGCTTATTTGAGAATGCGGTTTAGTAGATGTGAAGAAACAGCGGATTATATTAAGGAGTAATCCGTCACTATTTTCTGCCATGTGCTGTCCTGTGCAGTGGCTGTTTACGCTATGCTAATGATCCAAATTCTTGCATGACTCCCATGCTGAGATATTTCATCATGGAAAACAAACAAACAAGAGCTGTATTTGGATCAAAGAGCTTTCTGAAATAGTAGCATCAAAACCCCGTCAATTGAGCACTACTTTCAGCTCCCTGCCATCCTCCCCGAAAACAATGCTCCTTTACACCACTCACTCTTTCACAGTGAAAAGTGTGACACATTAAAGCCAATTGGGTTTAACGTTCACAATAAACTGAAGATGTTGAACAAAATGGAGGTCTCCAGGACGCGTCCTGGGAAAATGGCACGTATGGTCACCCTATCTTAGTAGCTGTTTTTTTTTTTTAACTGGATTGAAGTGCAAAATATTGGGAAATTTAAGTTAAATGAAGGATGGGGGAAAGTTATCAAATTAAATACATACTTGAGTTAAAGTGAAAAAGTTTTAATTATACCTAAAAATGACTGTTCACCCCAAAATTTTAATTGTCATAATTGCCATTCCAAACCCGTATGATTTTGGTTGATCTTCAAAGCACAAATTAAGATATTTTTAATGAAACCTGAGAGGTTTTAATGAAATTCCAGGAAATCAAATGTTAGAAAATCCCAAAAGGTCACATGAAAGACATGCAGATGCTTCTATATATGATTCCGTTTATGATCTTTTTGGATCTTTTATGTTTTGGTTACCAGAACTTTCAGTGGAGGAAGAGAAACCTCTCAGGTTTCATTAAAAATGTCTTAATTTGTGTATCAAAGATTAACCAAACTCGTACAGTGGGTATAGAAAAGAATCACCCCCTTTAAAATGATCACATTTTGTTGCATTGCAGTCTGAAATGAAGACACAGTTTTTGTTTTAACATCCAACTTATAACATCCAAGTGAAAGATATAACACCAACATGTCAGAAAAAAAAACAGAATCACGGAGTTGGAAAAAGGGTCACCCCCTCTCCTCCTAAAAATGACTTGTAAACTCAATCAGGTGTAGCTAATCACCTTCTCAATGGCACACAAAGCCATTTGACTTTCAACTGTGATCAGCTCATTTTGATTATCTCAGCATGAAAAGAGCTTTCCTGGAGCATTTCAGTCCTTGGTGGTGCAACTGAAGCAAACAATCAACTATGGGTGACAAGACACCGTCAAAACATCTCCGGGATAAAGTTGTGGACAGACACAAGTCAGGAGATGAAAAAAAAAAAATCTAAGTCTTTATCAATGTCTAGAAGCACAGTGAAGTTTATTATTAAGAAGTGGAAGGTAATTGGTACGACACAGACCCTCCCTGGATCAGGACGTCGCTCCAAATGCTAATTGTGTGCATGTGACAACAATATCACAAACTCTGCACAAATGTGGCTTGTATGGGAGGGTTGCAAGAATAAAGCCACTCCTCAAGAAAGGCCACATGCAGTCACGACTGAGCTTTGTCAAAACACACCTTGAAGATTCTGAGGCAGATGAAACTAAAATTTAGTTATTTGGCCTCAACAAAATTGTTAAAGTTTGCAGACTGTTCACTAATCATATAACATTAGAATCATATAACAAATTAATTTGTTTACAATGTATTTATTTTATTTTTATTTTCAATTACTCAACTATTTTTTTATCCTTAATGTGCTGTTTCTTTTTTTTTTAAACCTGTCTTTTAGAACTTTCTGCTCTTCAAGTGCTGCAACATTTGTGTGATGTCCTTGTAAAATTGGTAAAAATTCTAGAAGGTGGGTGTTAGATTGAAAAATGTCTTTTGACTTGAATGTCAATGAAGCTTTCAGTTCAAAGTCTTGTCACAGTCTCAACCTTCATAAGAGACTTGATCAGTTAACAGCAGATCTGAAATTGTGGCGTACACAAAACCAGCCGTTAAATACATAAATCATTGTTTCTTTCCGCAACTGTCTCTCTTTAACCTCTCGTTCCTTTGCATGTAAGAGGTTGTGTTTGTCATCTTAAACCTGCCCTCATGAGGCTCTCGGCACCCCACTAACGCCTGTGCATTCAAAGTCAAGGCCAATGTATTTTTCATTCAGTGCCCTGCATTATTGAGCAGCTTATGCAATACGGAACGTGTGCAACTCCGCCACAGCCATGTCAAAGACCTGAGAGCAGAGTGGAAGAGCTTGACCTATCTAACTCTAATTCACTGCTTTTCCATGTCTTCCTTTTTGGCTTCTTTTGCTCGGCCCATGTGGGAGTAAGATTGGCAGGTCAGACGTACCAAATATAACCTGCAGACAAAGTCAATGCTTCTAAATGTGTTTACATTACAATTTAGTGTACTATTGCTTCAAACCATCCATCAAGGTCAAAAAGCCACAGAAACAAGACTTCATGACTGCTAACCTTGGCAGGCAGCCAGACTTTTAAACCTGAAGTGTGTCAGTTTTTTCTGATGGTAAAATACTTTCTCCCGTCCAAGCATAATGCAGAGACACATATAAGAAAGACATTTGTTGGTTGAGTTCCTGAAAAGCATGTGAAAACACAGTGGTGCTGTCGGAACATTTCTTTTTTTTTGGCATCCCTGACCAACAACATCAATCACAATACACAGGTAATTTTGAGTGGCTGTCAATGGAGAACATTGTTATTTGATATTGTTGCATCTATCAACATAAGCAAACAGGGCCATGCTAACCAGCCGAAACCTAACCCCTTGAAAATGTCATAATTTTTTCAATACCATTTCATAGTACTTGTGGCACAGAAATGAAATCCTTCAGCAGAAACCCTTCAGCTTTAAAACAATGGTTGTTCCTATTCGTTCATTGCAGGGTTTGTGAACCCTAGCAGTGTAGGTGAATAATTCAAGATGGGAACATGTTGTGAGGATATGTCAGCCCAGCAGGAGCTTGTGAAGTGGGGCCGGGATGCCCTGGAGATTGGGGCAGCTGGAACAGGAGGGTAAGTGAGGGTCTCTCTGCTTGGATGGACTAATGTGAGGAGAAATGTTTGGGTGGGGAAAGAGAACAGAGGGACTTAGAGAGATTCTCATCAATCCCCCGTCTCGGCAGCACAGATCCCTTGGTGGAATTGTGAGGCTAAGTGGCATGATGAAGGAGGTTCTGCCACGCTCAATCACTCTCCCCTCCCACCCCTCTGTCCGACTGACAGCGCCGGCCACCCGTGCCAATAGATGGATCGCTGGAGGAGTGGAGGAGGAGGCATTTAATGCTCTCTCCATTAATTTATGAGCGTGAATGTTATTGCAGGGAAAAGCCGCATCGGTTGAAAAGCAATCCTCATTATCTGCTGAAAGGGCTCGGTTGCTGCCCGGCCTGCTGATAGTTTGCATGCAAAGAGGGTGAGATGTAGACTGTAGACTGGATCAGTGTGTGTGTGCGGTATGGCAGGATGGCAGACTGAGGGAAAGCACCGTGCCGGCACAGTTAACTTGGACCTTGTTAGTATTGATTTTGCCCAGATTGAGCACCCATTCATTTATAATTCATTCTTCTCTCAAAACAATCAGACAGGGAGGGTTATGACTGACAGACAGGCAGGAGTGAGACAGGGCATTTTTTCTAATCAAAAGGAAAAGGGGCATTAGGAAATACATTCAGTGGGGTCTAAAAGTCTGAAGCCTCATTGAAAATCTGGGATGTAGATTCTAATTTAAACATGGAAGTAAAAATAATGTTTTAGGGTTAAAAAAAACATTAAGCATTATGACAAAGTGAACAAGAAATATTTAAAGGAATAGTTCACCCAAAAACGAAAATTTTCTGAAATTTACTCACCCTCAGGCCATCCCAGATGAGTTTGTTTATTCAACAGAACAGATTTGGAGTTATTAAAAAATTTAGCATTACATCACTTGCTCACCAGTGGATCCTCTGCAGTGAATGGGTGCCGTCAGAATGAGAGTCCAAACAGCTGATAACACAATAATCCACAACACAAATCCAGTCCATCAATTAACATTTTGTGAAGTGAAAAGCTGCAAGTTTGCTAGAAACAAATCCATCATTAATGCTAAATTTCTCCAAATCTGTTCTGATGAAGAAACAAACTCATCTTGGATGGCCTGAGGATGGCTACATTTTCAGCAAATTTTCATTTTTGAGTAAACTACTCTTAAGATTATGTGCTACTTTTAGGTCAAGTTTGTGACAGTCAAATTAGTGAAGTTTTTGTACAGACAGTCAGATGATCTTCATTAAGTTCTGGAGAACATGATTATCGCATTTTAAACAAACTTGTTGAGTTCATGCAGCTTGAGTGCTGTTGTCATAAAAAAAAGACAGAAAAACAAAATACTAAAACCTTCTGAAATTCATTAAATTAATTTAGACCCCACTGTATGTAGCACAGAGTTTTTGCAGCAATAGGTCTGCATCAGTTTAGAAACAGATTCACAGCACATAACTGTGAAGCAGCCTTATCCTTTTAGTTATTCCTGCTATAGTCTGTCACGGATAATCTTGATGACAAGCAATAATGAGGAAGTAAGCCTTTGAACTTTGAAAGCATGTATCAGTCTCTGAAACACAAGGCCGTCAGTATATGCGCTATGGCAATTTAAGACGAATGAAGGGCTCTTGGTTGAAGCGTGTGGGCAGATGTCAGTGAGGGATAGTTGCTGTCAGGGTCAAGGGTGAGCTGCTGTGCATCGGATCCTCTGCTCTGGCCAGCCGAGGAAATTGTCTTGTATTAATAATTGAGTAAGTCCAGCCATATCAACTGTTTACTCATGCTGAACACACTGTTAGAGTCCTCTAAAGAGGGGCACAGTCATACACACACACACACACACACACACACACACACACCGTTTTCACTGTTCAGTTGATGTGTTTGCTCTGTAGGTCAGCTTAAATCATGTTCATTTAAATAATTTAAATCAGGAAAAAAGGGGAAAAAAAGTGATTTAGGTGTTTTGTAGTGCTTGCTGTTTTAGCATATGTTGTTTGTTGTTAGACTGATAAGAAATAAGCAACACACAACACTTTTTAGGCAAGTACCAGATATGGGTTTCATGTCATAAAATATTTTTAATATGACAAAATTCGTATTTAACATGATAACAATTTAATAAAAACATTGTAATGTACTAATTACAATGCTTTCATTTCCAAGGTTACTCAAACAGTGAATAAATTATTTGTATTTATTTATTTATCTCTGAAGTAATGAATTTAGGTAAATGGGTGCAGAGCCAGTGGTGGTTTTATAGGCAAACATTAATGCCTTGAATTTAATGCGAGCAGCTACTGGTAGCCAGTGCAAATTGTATATTAAATTATATAAATTATATACAGAAAGCAAACAAAGAACATTAACAGTACATTGTCAAAAAACAGTATCTATATTATTACTTCAGTCTAGAGTGAGCTTAAGCACTCTTAAAAAAAAAAACCTCCCATTACATTCAATGAAGCTGTATACACTGCAATGAATCTCTTACTGGCAGCGTATGCACATGTGATGTTTATGATGAGAGAATTGCAGAATTCAGTGAGCGTGCACTGAACAAAACTCCGACATTTCATCAATGACTAATCTGATTGACTGTTGCATTCATAAACTCAAAGAATCATTTGTGATTGGCTGTAAAAACGCATTAAAAGAAACAACATGAGCACATCTAAATTGAATGCTGCAGTCAATTTGTGACAGCTTTAATAGATTTAATTGTGCAGAGCCATTTTTTGTCCAATTTGGTGGCATTCCTCCCATCTTTCTTTCTTATAAAGGCATTTTATGTGACTAATGCACTATATTCCTTGTATTCTGAAGCCATATGATAAGTTTGTGTGAGAAACAGATAAAAAATTGAAGTCATTATTCACTGAAAATCATATACAAGACTCACTACTAGAGGTTTGTCCAATCATAATATGCTGAAGCACAAATGAGATTTGATAGGTACCACAGAGGGTGAGATTTTCAGTGCATAACAACTTTGGTCTATTCTTCAAACAACACTATTAGAAGTCTTCAGAATATATATAGATATAGATAGATACAGTGCCTTGCGAATGTATTCATACCCCTTCATTTTTTTCACATTTTGTTTTGTTGCTGCCTTATGTTAAACTGCTTTAAATTAGTTTTTTCCACAACAATCTACACTCCATACACCATAATTGTCAAGCAAAAAAACAGGTTTTTTAACATCTTTGCAAATTTATTAAAAATAAAAAACTAAAAGGATTCCATTGCATAAGTATTCATCTCGGACAGTTGAAATTTAGCTCAGGAGCATTCATTTTGCTTGTAGATATTACTACACTTCAAGTGAAGTTAACTTGTGGCAAATTCATTTGAATGGGTATGATTTAGAAAGGCACACACATCTTAATAAAAGGTCTAACAGCTGATAATGCATAATGACCCTAAGCACACAGCAAGAGTGGCTTATAGACAACTGTGTGAATGTCCTTGAGTGGCCCAGCCACAGCCTGGGATTGAACCTAATAAAATATTTCTGGAGAAACCTGAAAATGTGCATCTGCCCCCATCCAACCTGACAGAGCTTGAGAGGTGAACAGGTGAGGTGAAGAATGGCAGATAATTGCAAAATGCTGATGAGCAAAGCTTGTCGCATCAAACAAAAAAAGACTTGAGGCTGAACATGTTCAATTTAATACATTTACGAAGTTGTGACAATTCTGTTTTTGCTTTGTCAGTATGGTGTATGGAGTGTAGATTGATGTGGAAAAAAAGTAATGTAAAGAAGTTTATCATAAGGCAGCAACATAACAAAATGTAAAAAAATGAAGGGGTATGAATACTTTCGCAAGGCACTGTAGATAGATAGATAGAAACTTTATTGTCAGACAAAGTCTGAATTTTTTTTTGCATAACAGTATGTTTACAAACAAAGCACAATTCACAATAGACATAGACAGTAAATACAATAGAATTACATTTTTTTTTAATACAGTGCACAAGTCACATAGGCTGCTTTTGGTGTCTTTTTTATTGTATGGAATGACATGAGGGTTCACTATTCCTTTAACATCTCTGGATGTGTTTGAATGTGTTGGGTTGGTTCCCCAGCGGCCCTCGGGTCTTTCACATCCATGTAATGCTACATGGTGAGAAGTCAGAGGAAGGTCAGGAGTTCATGCAGTTTTAATTGTTGAACCTACTTCATCCTGAATTCTTTCCCTCCTGCTTCCTCTCTTTCTCTGTGTATGTCTCGCACATGTTTAATTCTTTTTCACACTTTTCCTGTTCCTTTTATATGTTTACTGTTTTTTACACAGTTTCTCTCTCTGTGGTATTTTCCAGCTGTCTTTGAATGTGAAGATGGAGTTTACAGATAATGGACACTTACTCTTTTAACCTGCAGGGTGAATAATTCAGAGCTACATGGTGACCAGAGAGACCCTCAAGCATTCAGCACTGCCATGACTTAGTCATCTTCCTCAGACGCACCTCTCTCTCTCACAACCTCTTTCTTTGGTTTTCTCTTGCCTTCTTTTTTCTTTCCCTCTCTCATTTCTATTTTCTTGCCTGGCTCTCATTCTCACTCTCTCTATCTCATGTTGAGAGGGGATCTGTTATGAGGCTGTTGCCATGTAGCCCCTAATTTATTTCCACCCTGTCTCCTGTCCCTCCCCCCTCTCACCTGCTCTCTGATTGGCTGAGAGCACTTCAGCCTCCTGTAGGTGTGAGGGAAAAGCTCCGTGCCCCACAGCGTCTCTGCTGTTTGAGTCAGCCGTGCTGCTCAGTCCATCCTGCTCCTGTGGTCTGTCCCCACCAGCCCCTCTCCATCTGTCACTGTACACACCTCTCACACCTCACACACACATACACATACACACCTGTGCCCTCAGAGGGCACACGTGAGTGTGTCTATGTTTGTGTCTACTTTTAAACACACAGAGCAGGGGTTCCTAGAATTTGTTTTCAGCTGAAAAAGTTTACTAGTTAATTTAAAAAGTAAACATTGATATCAAGAAGAAATGTTTCTTGATCATCAAATCAGCATATTAGAATGATTTCTGAAGGATCATGTGGCACTGAAGACTGGAGTAATGATGCTGAAAATTCAGCTTTGCAACACAGGAATAAATTACATTTTAAAATCTATTAAGATAGAAAACATTTATTTTAAATTGTAGTAATATTTCACAATATTACAGTTTTTGCTGTATTTTTGATCAAATAAATGCAGCCATGTTGAGCATAAGAGACTTCTTTCAAAAACATTAAAAAATCTTACAGACTCTACATTTTTATAATATAATATAATTAATATAGTATAATATAATATAATAATTTCAGATAATATAATATAATGCACCTGATATAATGCTATGCACCCTGATTTCTAAAAATTGCATTAAGTTGGTTGTAATCAATTCATTTCCAGCCAGCTTTTGATATTTTTTTGTGCAGTATACACCATGTAGTGAACAGTCTCAGTGTGTCATCTGAGGCTTAGACTAATAGTTAGTTGTAACTTAACCACTACTGCAATATTCCCAGTCATTTCTCAGGCATGTCTGTTTCATCTCTTCTTTCTCTATCCACTCTATCCATCTGCGTCTTTGCCTAATTGGCTGTTGTTTGTACAGCAAAACTGCAGTTGAGAGCCTTTGTGTGTCTGTCTGTGTCCTTTGCTGGCATCTTCTGAGTGTTTTAATGACCTGATTGCTGGGCTCTGTGTGTGTGAGTGGAGATGAGTGTTGGGAGATGTTCAACCCATGGTCAAGTAAATAGTTGGCTGGTGTTTGTCATCCGCATTAAGGACAGAGGCAGTACCACAGACAATATAATCAAAGCTCATTATGAAGTATCCATATGGCTGTCACACGCTTTGTAAAAATCGACGCGTTTCAGAAAGGCGGGGCATAGAGGAGAAACAATAATGTACATTATGTGAAAAATAATGTGTTTTTTTATCCTTAAACCGCATAAACACATTGCATTACACCAAAAACACAAAATAATGTTCTTTTTAGCAACGTCATAGGACCCCTTTAACCACTGATTTCTAGTCGTGTCCTCGGCAGCAACATGTTACGCCTTCTTTCTTTGGGTGAACATTTGGGCGGTGTTATGCAAATCTTCCCACACAGTGACGTAGACATGTGGGGGCGTGTTAGAACGAGCCGTTTTAAGAGGGAGTGGACGAGTCTTAACTGTTATAAAGAATATCTCTTTGGGTTTGAGACTTTAGTCTTTGCAACTTTAGGGATCTTATCTATTCACGAACAGCTTGTACCACTCCAAAGAGAAAGGAAAACTTGAAATCGCATCATATGACCCCTTTAAGCTAAATTTGAGCTGAATCTCTTGGGTTTTAGTCACAATTCCAGTTGAGCATGATATTTCTACATCATTGAGATGTTTTCTTTGGACGTAGAGATGAATGTTCAGTCTGTCCAAGGCTTTCTGTTTTCCTCTGCTCTGTTCCTATAACTTCAGGCTCGGTTCTGACTGAACACAGTACACTACACTGAACACTGTACTTGTCTCTGAACCTCCTTGTGCTTTGGATCCCTGCTGTCTTTGAGAGACGGTTTTCTTTTTGTCTTCCTTCCTTCCTCTGTCTCTTGTTCCCCAGCAGCTGCACCTGTTTCTTTTTTGTGTATTATCTCTCTCTCTCTTTTGCTAAATCTCCAAGAGCTTTGTATCTCTCTGTTACATGACTACATTCCTGGTCTCAACTGAGTGCTCAGTTTAACATCTTCAACCTTAAATCAATATTGATTGAATCAATATTGCCTCTTTTTCAATTACATTCTAAACGCAGTAATATGAATTTCTATATCCAGCTGAGTTTCATTTACATAATCTTTATTGTTTAAAGGGGTCATATCATGAGAAATCATTTTATTGTACACTGTAGTTAAATTTTTTTTTTTTACTGAAAATTAGCTGGAAAAGACAAGTTTTTATTGTCTTTGAAATCACTTAATTAAGCACTAACTAACACTAAAGCTGTGTCTGAAATCACATGTTTTCAGAGTATATAGTGCATTCAGTGAAGAAATGACATTGGAGTGCATTCTTAATGCGTAGTGTAGAGAGTAGTTATTTTTTTCTTATGCTCACCGAGGTTGCATTTATTAGATCAGAAATACAGTAAAAACAGTAGTATTCTGAAATATTATTACAATATAAACTAACTGTTTTTAAGAGTTGTTAAACATGGCCAAAGTTTCAAAAAACGAGTTGGACATATGACGGAGTATTTTTGTGCAAATACACTCCTTCAGGGTTCCTATAAGTTTCGGAACATTTTTTTCTAGTATGGCCCTGCATGATGTCATAAAGGGCGGAATTCCTTGTATGGGCACTTTTCCCGGAGAGTGCGCGCACACATCAACCAGAGCGAGAGCAAGAGCAGCCCATCAACGTGCTTCATTCATTTTACGGAAGTCGTCGGCAGCGCTGTACAGGGATTTGTCATTTTGTTTTTAGACCATGAAATCAACAATGTCACCAAAGAAGTGTGTTTTTGGTTGTGAGGCAAAGATAACCTTGTTCAGCTTCCCAAAGAACCCAGCGTTAAGGGAACAGTGGATGCAATTTGTGTGAAAGTGTGTTTTTTGTTCCCGGCATTTCGGTGACAAATGTTTTGTAAGCAAATTAAATAAAATTTAAGTCAATAAAGTTTTTGTTCCTGTTTTGTTGATGTCACAGCTTGCAGATGACCACTACGCAAAAGCTGCATGTGCTTGTGACTCTTTAGCTCCGCCCAAGGCACGCCTACAGGAGCTCGACTGTTCTCTGAGAGATATGTCTTTTATAAATCTGATAAAACTAAAAACTCTTCAGAAATATGAAGGATGCAATACTACTCTAAAGGTACTCAAGATTAACATGAGATTAGCAGAAACAGCTTAATGGCTTAATATTTTTGTGGAAATGATGTACAGTGTACTTTGAAAGACTTACACATTCAACTTTAGGGCTGGGTAAAAAATATCGATATCTCAGTATTAATCGATTCTTATTTTTACGGTACAATATAGATTCTTAAATCCCAAGAATCGATAAGTCTAGCCTGTTTTCAGTTAATGGACTGAACATTGAAGGGTACTTCCCATTCAAAAAATCGCAATAAGCATTGTGCTTTGGTACTTTTAATATGAAACAAAGTCTCAGATTTCAAATTCTTTTCATTGTATTGCAGTATTCAAACAATAAATGCCGTTTTGGCGCTGTTTAATGTGGAGTGACAGATCGCTGTAGCGCTTCAGTTCAACAGACGCAGCAGCGCGAGGCGCACGTGAACTACTCATCTCCTTCACATTAATACCAGTTTCAGCACAAAATAAACACGACTAAACATCCAAAGGTAAGTTAAAAGAAAGAGTATAATTTTACAAGCCGTATCCTGTCTCATGTAATCGCTCAGAAAAACATATTTGGTGACCATAAACTCATTAGTCAGATAGAAAAATAAACTGTAGAGAGGGGCATTTTTCTAAATATATGCACCATATAACATATTCATTATATATTTTAGCGTTCTTCAATGTTTACTTTATGTTTGCATAAATCCATCAAGTTTTTATGACAGCCACCATTATGTTTATATTTCAAACAAATTAATTGAAGTAGAAATATTATGTACCACCCAACATCACAACAAGATGATATTTTAAGCTCCTCATGTAGCCGAACTTGCGCTGGTTTGAATGGGCCGCCTCCAGTTTTCCCGTTTGTTTTGCTGCCTCCAGCTAGTATTGAATCGAATCGAATCGGTAATCGAATTGAATCGCAAGCTTGTGAATGAGAATCGAATCGTAAAATTTGTGTCAAAACCCAGCCCTATTCAACTTACACAATGAAATTGACATGAACCTTAAGAAAGAGAGTATAAAATGGTCATGAATGTCTAAAATATGTTTTTCACATTTAAAAAAAAAAATGTTATAAGACTAACATTATAAGTGGACCTTTCAGGAAACACTACACGCTGGTTTGAATGGGCCGCCTCCAGTTTCCCCTTTGTTTTGCTTCCTCCAGCTAGCGCTGTGACATCGGCTGACCCTAGTTACCTGTGGTTGGCCTGGCTGTGCGTCCCTCAGAACACAACAGGCCAATCAGAAGACAGGCTCATGAATATTAATTAGACAGGCCAAAATCGACCTGTTCTCAGCAGAGCTCCTGAGAGAGGAGCTGTAAAAATATATTGAGATGGTTTTTGGTACTTATACCGCAAATATATATTCTTAAGGACATCAAAACCTAAAATAAAACTCCAGAAAGGTGTAAAATATGGGACCTTCAAAATTACGAAATGACCCATTCAGTATTATTCTATCCTTGGACTTACAGAGGCCACAATTCAGCTCAGTTTTAGTTCAGTTAGAATATTTTATTTTGAAATCAGTTTTGATTCAAACATTAAATTCCTGACATCTTGCTATCTGGGTCATGTGCTCACTCATGTTTATTCTTCTCTCTCCACCCATCCCTATCAAGGTCTCATTCAATATGTGGGAATCTTTATGTATAATACATAATATACACATTTGTATATACAGTATGCAAATCCATTTGTGCATTCAGGTTTTGACTCTGATTGACCTTGTGAATGTTATTTTGAAATGAAGCAGAAGCAAGAAAAATATTTGTGCATTTGGATGTCTTTGAATTTGTGTGTCCCAGTCGAGTGTCAAGATGCCAAGGTGCTGCTGTGACCAAGGACATCGGGCTCAGTGACAACTTATGCAGAAGGGCAAAAGTATCCTCGGGTGTATCCTCGGATTTAGAGGATGACTCAACTCTCAGCGCCGCTGTACGCTGTGATATAGAGCCAGACGGCTGCTGCTGGTTAGACAGATGCAAGTACAGTGAGCATCTCAAATTAGTCTAGCAGGGCCAGAGCAAACAAACAGGTGCTGCTGGGCCCGTTTCCTGTGTGTGGGTATGGTTGTGTGTTTGTTTTTATGGGTGGATGAACCTGACAGTAACTTTTGCCTTCATGTGTGTGATGGTGTGTGTGTATTTGTGTGCATTTTCTGTCTGTCTGCTGGAGAAGAGGTTGTTCCAGCACGTCTAATTAACCTATACCTCAGACGGATCTGCACTCCAACAGGTGGCAAGATCAGGGAGGCCTGACTGACTGGATCAAAGCCAGCCAACATAATTACAAAAGCCTCTCTGCCATCCTCTCGGAGTCTTACGTAAAACTATATTCCTCACATCTATTCACACCCCACAAACTACATTACCGAGCTTTGCCTTAGCAAAGGGCCGGCCGTAATAACACCCACCAAGTGCCTCCGAAACATAATTGGTACCAAAATGGATGTGTGTTGAAGGCAGTATTGATCTGTTGATCTGCTGTTTTTCTCCAGTGTGTGAAACTGAAACTGCGAACATGGGAATGTGTTTGGTTCCATGCTGAGTTTGATATTTCACTGGCCTCATTAGAGCTCAGTTGGACAGGTGGGGAAAATGCAGCGGACCTCTTGGATCTCTGTTGGGAGATATTGCTAAGACTGGCTGTGTATGTCATTAGAGAGTGATTAAATCTTTGATGCATATAATTTACAGTTTATACTGTTATGCTTTTCTTTAAAATCTTACTTTTACGAATACTTTTCATTTTGATTCAACATGTGGCAGTGAGTTTTGCATAGGCACGCAACAGTTACATTTCCTTCATAAATTGCACTGATCTTTTTTTGATATAAGAGATTATTTTGGCATTTTGGCAATCTGAATGGCTTTGTCCACTCCTATTGCATTTTTCTTTTATTAATATGTGACAGCATGCATAGGAGGCATTGTTGGAAGTGTTCATGTTTGACCGTTTTGCAGACATGTAGAACACAGTGTAGCGTCTGGACCAATCAAACACACAATTTTTCATTTGATTTAACAAATCAGTTATTCATTAGATTAACAAATCGTCACAGTCCCCTCACCCAATAAACTGGATGCCAGGATGTCTGCAACGACACCAGGCCCCCCCTGGTTACCATGGCAACCCTGACACCAGATACATTAAGACCTAATGGAATGTAAGTAGGGAAAATCACTGCCTTTTTCATAGCAAGAGGCAAATGCACAGTAGAAATGGACTTTTCTACTAATTAATTCATAGGAAAACCTTTCTTTGAATGAACACACATATCCTTCAGGTCATTGTGTATATTATTGCTGTCTTGTATATTATCTGTT
>NW_015639782.1:1887879-1890225 GCF_001515625.1 Sinocyclocheilus rhinocerous | reverse complement strand
TGTGTGTGTGTGTGTTTATGTGTATGTTAGACCAGTTTAATTGTTTATGTAGTATGTTGGACTAGTTTAAGTGTTTATGTAGTTAATAAAGTCTTACTTGTATCACACTTGACGTTGGTCATTGTTTGCTCATAACTGCAGATTTATGCTACAGGCTCTGTGTAGAGTTGTACAGTAAGAAAGTTATTTCCCTTAACCAGGAAATTAACGTTCTTAGAATTGACAGACAGTTGACCCTGAGAGGTCAAGTAAATATCTACAGCGGATCTAAATATTTGTAATTAATTATAACTAGTTATGATTAATTATTCATATTTCCCCATGAGCTGATTCACTACAACAGTGTTGGCTGAAATTGTGCATCTGTAACAATAGTGCGGTATAATGTGTTCTGTCAGCTGTTCTATCTTACAGAGATGGTCTTGATTTCTTTTTTCAACCAGAGACAAATGTCCTGCCAGGCTCTGCTGGAGGGTGTCATCAGAATTTCAGATATCATCAATTACACTCATATCAGGTCCTCACTTTCCTACAACCCCACCTCTCCTGTTCCTCTCCCCTTCTCAACTTAAACTGATAGTTTACCCCAAAATGAAAATTCATACAGGTTTGAAACAACTTGAGGGTGAGTGAATGATGACAGAAATATCCTTTTAAAGTCAACATGAAACAGCGTTCACAACCCATTTTACTCCTGTAATGTTGCATATTTATGGATTTTTAAAAATAAAAAATATATGGCAGGACAGACCTGAAGTTTACAGTAGATTGTCGTGGACTATTTGCCTCTGTGAAAAAAACACTGTGACATGGAGGCTGAAAGTTATAAAATATTACAGTGGTAGAATTTCTTTTTCAAGTTCTTAACTATTATTGCCATAAACTTTCTAACATTTCCATCAGCATTAAATTATTGTGAAAGCTATGACTAAAAAGCCGCATGGCTAAAAGTGATGACTTGAAAACACATGACTAAAAGCGAAAAACTAAAAACTAGACGCAAAAAGCAGCATGGCTAAAAGTGATGACTAAAAGCCCATAACTAAAAAGCAAAAGCAAAATTTGATGGTGTCCTGAGTATTTAAACCGGGTTGTTGGCCACATCTCAAATGGTGTTTTGACCAATTAGACACTGTCTTAGCTCGGGGTGTTGCTATATTTCTCCTCCCAATTCTCCTAAATGATTAAAACATGATAGTCTAATGTGTGGGTTACATACATGATATGGAGTTAAGCAATGGACTGATATTAGTTTATAAGCCCTTTTTAGTTCATTTTGGTGCATCTACATCTGTAAAAGACAGTTTATGTACCATTCTGTGAACAAGGACATGTTCTGTGAAGACCAGAGAGGTTAAGAGGTCTCATAAGCAATCTCAGACTGTTCTTTGTCTTCTAGGTGGGGGGAAAGTCAATCCAAAGAGCTCGTGATCGTGATTACTATCACTGGTTTACATGTGATGGTCATGCTGTGCATCTCTTTGACCATTAATCTTGATTACTTGCCCCAAAATTGACAATCTCCTTGGAATTGTCAATAAGTGTTCTTTTGTTTAAATGCTGTGAGCTACTCAAAGCTGCTAGTTGGTGGGCTTCAGGCTTGTGGCGCCAGGATCTGATTTACAAACATCCTGCGTCTTGGGCCTTTCTGTGGAATTCGGCTCCTCGTGTTTCAACCATGTTCTTGATCGAATCTTAAATTGTCTGAGTCAGTCTGATACCCTACACATTATTGGCGAGATTGGCTATTGAACAACATTAACCAGTTGCCTGCTGGCATCAAGCCAAAAAAAGGGAGTAATTTAAAAGATGGAGCATTTAAAAAAAAAAAAAGATTCAAAAGACATTTTCTGTGAAATACTGTTCGAAAATTTGGAGTTGGTAAAATTAATTAATGTTTTTGTCTTTTATGCTATGAAGACTACATTTATTTTTTATGAAGTTGTTTTTTTAAATTAAATAATTAGTTTAATACAAATAAATTACAATATACAATTGTCACAGAACCAACCAACACCAGATCCCATCACTCCGCCCATACGATCGCAATCACCGGAATTCTAATTACTCACACCTGTATGCACTTATCATGGACTTCCTTTATATACCAGCACTTCACACACACTCAGGGTGCGTCCGAAATCGCATACTGCTTAGTAGGTACTACATTTGAATTTGAACGTACTACTCGACCGTTAAAAAAGTATGTTCTATATAGTATGAATGCGAGTAGTATGAATGGAATTCGGACGTACTACATCCGCCATGTTGATGTTGTCACATGACATGCGTCTTCATGACAGCGCCAAAATTTAAAGAGCCCTCACTACTGCGCGAACATCAGCA
>NW_015639782.1:1881387-1884708 GCF_001515625.1 Sinocyclocheilus rhinocerous | reverse complement strand
TACATATTCTAAAAAATATATATATATATATATACACACATTTACAGACTGTGAGCCCTACAACCTACTGCCGCCTGAATGCTGCTGTGCCAATTCTTCGATTGTATTTCGAAGATGGATCTGACCTCCGTCCAAACCTCCGGCTTTCACGACAGTCCATCATGTCCCTCATCGCTGCTTTGAAGTCAGATTCTGACCATGGCTGGGAAAAAGATGTTGAGGTGCTGGTGTTTCTCTACTGTCTAATCTCATTAAACTGCTTAACAACGAACGTCTCCGTTAAAAAAGCAGTTAACAAGCTGTTGTACAACAGCATTGACACTAGCTCGATCTGTTCGTTAACTTGATGTGCTCAGTAATAACAATGATTAAACATCGTTTTACAGCCGATTCACAAAATCGTCTCATCGATTTACAATGTTTAAACTTTCAATAAGTCAGCCGTTCACTTAGATCATGTTAAACAAGTGCAATTTAACCACAATGAACAACGTTTTTCCCTGAGGTACTTGCACTTGAAAAGAGCCGCGTCGCCGCCTTCCGCCATTTTCGAATATGACGCCTCCTCTCCTGTGGCCTCATGGGATAGTAAAGTGTCCATCGTATGCATGCTACGGAATTCGGGCGGAAGTAGTAGGTCATCCGGGTACTTCTCACCTACTGTTTTTCGAATACTATGAATTCGGACATACTACTCGCCTCGCATACTGTTTTTCGCCTACTATATAGTATGGAAGTATGCGATTTCGGACGCAGCTTCACTGTCTGGTCTCCTCAAATGTTACTACGCCTTGACACCTGACTTCTCACCCTGGACTGTGTTTCTCTCATCGTTATCCTCATCATCAGCTCTTGCCATGGCTCGCTCAATAAACAGACTTTCTGCTCAAGATATATCAACAAGCTAAGTGTCTTACCTGTTGTTGATTCTACATTTCTGGAAATAAACCCCTTTAACTGTGAATTCTGAATCTCCTCTTCTGTGGTGTGACAACAATATGATGTAAGGCTACATGTATTTGATAAAAAAAAAAAAAAATTGTGAAATATTATTGTATTGTATAACTTCATTGTCCACCTGAGTGGAAAATTGTCTGGCTCCCCAGCACAACAGAATTAGTAACAACATACATAGTAAAATAGAATCACAATCACTAAGTCACGTTGCACACATTACATAAAAGAGAATAAAAAGATAGAGTTCATGCCTTACTCACTACTGGATTAAACACTTGCTGAATTAATGATTTTAATTGCATTTGGGATGAAGGACCTCTTAAACAGATTTTTTTTATTTACAAGAGGAACTCTATAACGTCTACCTGACTTCAAGGGCTCAAACTGGCTGAATAGAGGATGAGAGCTATTTGCAAGAATAACTCTCGCCTTCTTTGTCCTTTCTACATAAAGTTGTATTAATTGATTCTGAGGCCTGCCAATTATTTTATTTGCCATGGATTCCATTCTGAAAAGTTTGTTCTTGAGTCTGCAATTGCAATTTTAAATAACTGTTTTCTATTTTAATATATTTTAATATAAGCTGTTTTCTATTATAATACATTTTAATACAAAGCTGGATTTTCAGCAGTCATTACTCCAGTCTTCTGTGTCACATGATATTTCAGAAATTGTTCTAATATGCTGATTTACTGATCAATGTTGAAAAGAGTTGTGCTGTTTTTTTGTTGTTGTTTTTTTTTGGTAGTACTTTTGTGTGTAATGAAATACTTTTTCAGGATTCTTTGATGAATATAAGGTTCCAAAGAACAGCATATATGAAATCTTAACATTATAGATGTATATAAAGTATTAATTTCTTTTTTTAAAGCAATTAAAAACTAAATTATAAAAGTAAATAGTTTTCATTTTGATTTCATGCTGACTTTAAATGGATCTGTCAGAGTTGCTACTCCTTGTCATCAGAAAACAAACATTTATTTTATATTAAGAATTTTTAGATAGGGACACCAATGTTTTACCAGGACAAGTTTTTAACCCAACCAGTTATATGTAAAACATTTGTCATATTTGTGAACAACAATGCATCCACCTTGCCCCGCAGACCTTTTGTCACTTGCAAACTGTATTGGGTCAGCACTACAGGAAAGAGCCTCCAGGCACTTCAAACATATTTTCACAGTATTGGCCCCCTGTGTCCAGCTGCGCTATCTCCCCTTGCCAAATGCAGTGCCACAGAGATCCCCCCTGAGGCAGAATTCGATGAGGGAAGCCTGTTAGCTTAGCCTAGTGATGGCCTGCCTCTTGCTCGGCCTCACTCTGTCTTTGGGATTCCCCTATAGGAGGTTAATGGCCCATTGTGACAGGCTGCAATTCTTGAGTGTGTTAGTGTCAGTGGCAGACGTGCAGCTGGGGTTGTAGGCATAGATAGTGCTGCGCTCTGAATCCATGCATGAGAGCGCATCCGAAGACAGAGATGGGATGGCCTCCTGCTGGGTGCTGAACTTTTGGTTCCTTGGCTCACTCGTGTGTCGTTCAGGGCTCGGATGTAGGGCTTTTAGGTGGCATGCATTCATAGCGAGGGCCTGTCACTCACAAGGTTTGATGCCTTTAGCTGTGTCACCCACCCCTGTGTCCTTGGGGTCGTCAGTTTCACTTCAGTGATATCTGCCATGTCGGTGGTGTTATGAAGACAGCAAGAGACAGCACTGATTGTCAGCGTGCAATGATGTTTACTGTGTTTTCCTCTCTCCTTCACACACACACACACACACACACACGTATCTCTGGGGGAGAGAGGAGGGTGTTTGTGTGCTGGTGGTGTACGTTTCAAATGATTCAGCACCATGGACAGCTCCAGTGGTCCTACCACCCTTAAACATAGATTTAGGGGGTGTATGTGACCCCCCTCATGCATATTTATTATCAATATTGAAAAACACAATAATCTTTTTTTATGTTTATTGCAGGAAGGTTGTAAAGGTTTCATGTGGTGTAATATACAATGTACATACAATGATGGCACCGTTCCTGATAAGTTGTAGCGGACTTGGTGTTTCATAAAGCAAAAATTCATGCAAGGACATGGCTTATTGATTTTAGAAGGTAATATAAATATGGGAAAATACCAAAATACTATAAATATATGTATTTATTCAAATGTGTAATTCATAATTGTTACACTTTATTTCGATAGTCCACTTTAGAAATTCTACTCACTATAAGTAAATTTGCATCTGCATGTCAGTCAACTCTAATTAGAGTGTTAGTAGACTGTTAGGGTTAATAATAAGCTGACATGTACTTGCAGAGTTGCTTATAGTAGAATGTCTATAGTAGAATAGACAGGAGAATGTCTGTTGG
>NW_015639782.1:1856038-1881293 GCF_001515625.1 Sinocyclocheilus rhinocerous | reverse complement strand
GGCATCACAAAGTGTTAGCAGATGTTTAGCTTCTTCTAATTATCAAATAATAATCTAATAACTGGTAGTTGACATGTGGTTGCAAAGTTACTTAACCTTAGTGGAATATCTAACGTGAAACCTCCAAGTAATATAATTTAATTTTACTAAATCAGAGGTGTCTAGTTCTGCTCCTGGAGGGGCACTGTCCTGCAGAGTTTAGCTCCAACCCCAGCTGAACACACCTGAACCAATGTAGTCAAGGTCTTCAGATACCAGAGTCTTCAAGATAGATATGTTGGGCCAAGTTGGAGCTAAACTCTACAGGATTTTTGCTCTCCAGGACCAGGACTGGACACCCCTGTCCTAAATGTATGCAATTTGTGGTGACCAAACTATGTAGCAACTTGTCGCATTAATATAAAGCATGAGACCACAGCCACTCTGAACATGTGTCATCCAATTGGAATTCAGAGTCGAACCTGTCTGTTTTATAAGGTTGGCTGGCTCAAACATATATTTTTGTATTGCACTGCTTTTTACTTGCTATGGTTTGAAGTCAAGCCTAGGTTGTTTATTTTGTGTTGAGTTGAATTCTACTACACTTCTGGCTGCTCCCTACACATTCTCCTGTGTCTCGGACTCTTCGTTTAATGTATTTAATCTTTGAACAAGCTCTCTTAACCTTCTCTTAACCTCTTTAAATGATTAAAGTTCATCCTCTGTCTCTCCCTCGTTTCCTTTTCTCCATGTCTTTACATTGATTTCTTACATTCCTCCCCACACTTCTCTGACCCCCACTGCTTCTGCATCATCAATGAAATCATATATATACTTCACTCTCTTTCCTTTTTCTCGTTTCATCTCTCTATTCCACCTCCTGAGCTTTTAATGTCAGAGATGTATTCATCCTGACACAAACTGTTGCCTGGCGTGATAAATATTTTATTAGCCATCTCTTTTTTCAAAGGGGAAATTCAAAGAGGAAGGGATGGTGAAGATTTTTTCACCTTGTGTTTTCTTGGCTTCCTTGCTTTTTTCCTGTCAGACTCTTCCTGTAGGGGGTGCTAAAGCCCTCATGCTCATCCTAATTAGCTGTTGCCCCATGTAAAAGATGTACGCTCCAATAACGACTTTATAAGTCACTTGTTTTATTGTTAGACTGACTGTTTCTAAGCTAAATGACTGTAATTAGAAACCACAGACAGGCTACAGTTATTATATTCATAGCAATGTTCTTTCTGTTATGTTATAAAAACTGGTATATTATCATTGAAGCCTCTTGTAATGATACACCAGACAGGTTAATGTCCTAACAATGGTGAATGATAATGATAATGTGGCTCTCAGTGAGAACAGAATCAATAGACGGAGCATTAAGTCAATGTGAGAGCTCTACAATAACCTACTGGACCTGTGGGTGGACAGACACTCACTGTATATTTAGCCATAACTGATGAGTGTATTTCCTGTTTGGTAATACTCAGTTGGCCTCATGGGTCATTTGTGTGTGCAGTTTCTGACACTCCTTGGCAGAGCCGTTGGGCCATGACTGTGGTTCATGCACAAATGGGTCAGACTGAGATACTGGCTGTGAGTTCAGGGGCTACGTTCTTTTCAGCTGAAAGCAGCAAAACCAGAGGATGAGGCTCTCTTCATTAAGCTGCCCATAAAGCTGTTATTTGTTTAGTTTAGTTTAGTTTAGTTTAGTTTTGGTTTGGTTGAAAGTTTAACCATTTTGGGGTATTTGGTGCATAAACAAAAAATATATATTATAGCTGCTTGTTAAAATGTTTTGTTTTGTAACTATTTAGGGGGCTTTCACACTAGCACTTTTGGTGCGCACCCAGATTCATTTGACCTCAGAGTTCGGTTCGTTTGGATAATGTGAACGTTGTTTTCTGAACTTGGGTGTGCACCCGCGAACCGTACCCGAGTCTGCCTGAAAAGGGTGGTCTGGGGTACGGTGATTTAGTACGATTGTATTCACATCACAAGTGAACCGTACCCCAGACCACCCTTTTAATGATGTATAAATTGGCCAAACTGTGTATTTATTCGTTTACTCACTCGTTTTCCTGAAAAGTTTGACTGACGCGCTGCAGCAGAGAGAATTTATATCTCATTTCTGCTCGTAGAAAGTGACTCCCGAATTCTTTTGAACCCATCTGTGTTGTGGCTTTGGAAATGAATAAAAAATGTCAAAATCCGAAGTACAAAAATGAAGCGAGCAAGCATTCATTCATTTTGCCATTTTCTGCATAGTCGTTATCTACAGTGGGTATAGAAAAGAATCCCCCCTTTAAAATAATCACATTTTCTTGCTTTGTAGCCTGAAATGAAGACGGATACCGTTTTTGTTTTGTCCAGCTGTATTTACTCTTATAACAATTTATAACATCCAAGTGAAAGATATAAAACCAACATGTCAGAAAAAATAAATAAATAAAAAAACAGAATCACTGAGTTGGAAAAAGGATCACCCCCTCTCCTCCTAAAAATGACTTGTAAACTCAATCAGGTGTAGCTAATCACCTTCTCAATGGCACACAAAGCCATTTGACTTTCAACTGTGATCAGCTGTGCTCATTTTGATTTGCTCAGCGTGAAAAGAGCTTTCCTGGAGCATTTCAGTCTTTGGTAGTGCAACTGAAGCAAACAATCTATGGGTGACGACACTGTCAAAAGAACTGAGGGATAAAACTGAGGGACAGGCACAAGTCAGGAGATGGATACAATAAAATTTCAAAGGCATGCAGGAATTTATGACAAAGAGTGGTCATTGTGTGCATGTGACAACAATATCACAAACGCTGCACAAATGTGGCTTGTATGGGAGGGTTGCAATAATAAAGCCACTCCTCAAGAAAGGCCACATGCAGTCACGACTGAGCTTTGCCAAAACACACCTTGAAGATTCTGAAGCAGATGAAACTAAAATTTAATTATTTGGTCTCAACACCAAGCAATATGTCAGACTGAAATCCAATACAGCTCACCATCCAAATAGGAGCATTCCTACAGTAAAGCATGGAGGTGGTGATCTCCTGTTATGGGGGTGTTTCTCTGCAGCAGGGACTGGAGCACTTGTCAGAATAGAAGGCACAATGGATGGGGCAAAATACTGTTAAATTCTTGAGGAAAATCTGCTGCCCTCTGCCAGAAAGTTGTCAATGGGAAGAAAGGTTACCTTCCAGCATGACCATGTTACTTTTAACTTTTAAATAATATCAGATGTTTAAACTAAGAAAATCCTAGTTTATACTTTCAATGCATTTTAAATATGATAATATTAAATACAGTACGCCTTTTAAAAGTTTTGATTTAGTAAGCTGTTTTTCTAAAGAAATTAATAATTTAATTCAGCAAGGATGCATTCAATTAATCAAAAGTGACCGTAAAGGCTTAATAAAAACCTTTTTAAAATAGATGCTTTTCTTTTGAACTTTCTGTTCATCAGATAATCCCAAAAAATATCATGGTTTTCACAACCATTTTCAACATTGAAAAGGATAAGATTAGCTTTTCCTTTTTGTGATTAGAGCTTTTCATCCTCTAAACCCATCCCTGTGTCTTGATCTTATAGCAGAAAGCGCACTCTGATCTTGTGGTTTTCATGTGTTTTCTTGAGACATCAAAGTATGATGATGGTGCATATTGGATATTTGGATCTGTCAAATTTCCTCTCACTTCCTTATACTGGCAACATCAACACTATATTGTTGATATACAGTGGGTACGGAAAGTATTCAGACCCCCTTAAATTTTTCACTCTTTGTTATATTGCAGCCATTTGCTAAAATCATTAGGGAATGGCAGAGGATCCCCAAATCCATGTGTGAAAAACTTGTTGCATCTTTCCCAAAAAGACTCATGGCTGTATTAGATCAAATGGGTGCTTCTACTAAATACTGAGCATTTTTCAGTTTTTCTTTTTTAATAAATTTGCAAAAATGTCAACAATTCTGTGTGTTTCTGTCAATATGGGGTGCTGTGTGTACATTATTGAGGAAAAAAAATTAACTTAAATGATTTTAGCAAATGGCTGCAATATAACAAAGAGTGAAAAATTTAAGGGGGTCTGAATACTTTCCGTACCCACTGTATCTCTTTCTTAGAAGGACACAGCAGCTTTTTTTTTCTCCACTGTTCTTATTATGCGTTGCTTTTTATTTGCTTTTACATGATGAAAAGTTCAGCTCAGACTCACAAAAGAATAAAGCAGATAAGAGTGTGGAAGAGAGGTGAGGAAAAATGTACAATGTAAAAAGAGTAAGACTTTGCCTTTGAGTCGCAAATCCAATTATCCAGCAGCCGAGGCCTGAGGTGACCTATCCGGTGCGGTGTACTTGTCCTTGTTTTTTTAAACTTAAGGTTTCATTTCATTTTTTCATCAAGGCTACAGTGTCTGCAGATTTTATCAGAATATTTGAAACGAGATATCTTCACTGCTTTTGTCCAAAAGACTTTCAGTCCTTGTTGTTGATTCGATCTTGAGTCTACCAATATAAATGACACCCTAATAAATCTGACTCGTTTATACTCCAATATATGAGCATTAGCTGTAATAATTGGAAGTGATAATTAAAAGCGGCCATTATCTGGATAAGTGCCTGCAATCATAATGTCTATATATATATATAGTGTTATTGCATCAATACTTTAGATCCTTCTATCAACATTTTTATTTATTTATTTATTTAAAACCTTTTTGAAAAGTATGCACTGACCTAACCAGTGTAAAATATGTCTATTTCCCCTCACAAGTCTATTTCATGCCTACCTGCCTTCAGTACTTCAGCTCTCTCTGTGGATCTTGTTTGATGATATGCCCAAGAGAAGACATGCAAAGAAGGAAGAACATCTCTCATCTTATCTGCCCTTTTCTTTCTGATGCACTCCTCCTCCTCCTCTCCTTTCTTCCTCTACCCTGTTGCTATTCCCGTCCCCTCTATTTGGGTCACTGCACTCATCCATGAGGGTGGGAGACAGATGGGAATTTCCCTCCACTCCTGCCTTCCGTTTTCCCCAGGTCCTCCTCTCCTTTGTGTCTCTTCCTGTGTCTCCAGAGGAGACGCTATAGATTTATCTCTGTTGAACATCATAGCCTGGATTACAAGGCCTGTTCTGTTAAGTGTCGTTGGAAATTTTAGGGCCGCAGATGTACTAGTGGTTTGCCAGCGATGTGCTGGTACCCTAATAGTTAATGATCTGAGCTACTTGGTTGCTGGTTCAGTCTCGTGTAAGATGACCCAGAAACTCAATAGTTCCTGTTAGATCACAGTCCCGCTCTATCAACATTGTGCCCTTGAGCAAGGCTCTTAACCACAGGTACTCCAATGAGACCGTCTGTGAAATTAGTCTAGAGTGAGTCTCATTGGATGAAAGCCATCTGCTAAATGACAAGTAAAAACACCAAATAGTATTTTCAATGGTTAGGTTGTGATATTTACATTTAATTTCATATCTGGATATGAAAAATTGCATCTGCAAAGTAATAAAAAGGGCCATTATCTGTCGAGTCACTACCGTCAGCTTCTCTAGATTCCACAACAACAACAACAACAAAAAGCAATGATACAAAATATTTTTAGATTGTGATATTGAATTAGTACTTTAGGTACTAAACCTAAGTTACAATTATACTAGTTTATTTATTTATTTATTTACTAACAGTTTTTATTGAAAAAGTACCAAACGTATATTTATATATTGTGATACTGCATCAGTCCTTTAGATCTTTCGATCAATATTTATTTATTTAAAAAGAACCATGGATTGGGATATTACATTAATACAATACCAATATCAATAAATATATATTGAATAGCGATATCAATCAATATCAATATTGATAGATCCTTCTATCAATATTTATTTAAAATGTACCATGGTATTACCATTGTATATCTATATGTTGTGATATTGCATCAGTACCACAGATCCTTATATTAATATTTATTTTAAAAGTACCATGCTATATATTTATATATGATATCTTTGTCAGTATTTATTTATTTAGTAGTACCATGATATTACCATTGTATATCCCTGTATATTATGATATTGCATCAGTACTTTTGATCCTTCTATAAAGTCATTTATACATTCAAACATTCATTCTTAAAGAGACAGTACACCTAAAAATGAAACTTCTGCCATCATTTGCCCTCATGTCACTCCAGAACCTGTATGGCTTACTTTCTTCTGTGAAACACAAAATAAGATATTTTGTAAAAAAAAAAAAAAACGGTAATTTTTAGTGGACCCCACTAAAAAAATTGCAATATACTGGACAAACAGTTATTTTCAAAATGACTTATTTTGGAAACTGAATAATTTGCCAGACCACAGAGGTTTATCAAAATTATGTATTAATTATGTATACTTTTTGATTAGCATAGTAAAAAGTGCCATGTACAGTTTATTAAAAACAGACCAGTGAGAGTTAGATGTTACTACATGAAACTTTTGGTTACCTGACTATCATATATAATACCATGATATTACAGTACCATGACGTTCTTTTACACCCTTTGGAGTTTTATGTAAATATATTAGATTCATCTGACACCATCACTGTAGTGGATTTTTAGGCTGGGTAATGGCATTTTGTTGTTGATGTTGTTGTTGTAAAGAATGACATTTTCTAGCATTACCATCCCATCAGCAGCATGTAAACCGGTTCGTTCAGCTGGTCTGAAGGACACGGCAGCGGTCAGAATGATGACATCATTTACCTCCTCTGTACAGTATCATATGGCGTGGTAATGTAGGTGCGCAGAGGCACGGTGTGCATTTAAGAGCAAACCCAGGCACATTACCCTCCCCCCAAAGTCTGGGCTGAAAATCAGCGGTGGACTGAGGGTTTGTGAGGCAAGAGTCTCTGAGGGAACAGTTTGGGAGTGTGTGTGTGTGTGTGTTGGGAGGTCAAGGACGGTCTCATATGCCCTGCCTCTGGCTGCTCTGGTGTGTACCCTTGTGGCGTTTATTTAAAGAGCTCATCAGCCTCCGTGCACACACACACAAACTCTATACCCAAAGTGTCCTGCCTCCCAGACTGCCGGATTAATTAATCTCTTTTCCCCTCCTGATCCAGGAGAGCTGTTGAAAAGGGCCTTGCCTCTTGCTGGTGGGCATCAGATGCCAGCACTGAACTATTCATCACTACGACTTCTGGTAGAGAGAGAGAGAGAGAGGGAGGGAGGGAGATGAATGGATAGAACAAGAAAAAAAGAAGAAACATGAGAAGGGAGGAAGAGGGTAGAGGGGCGAAGGAGGCTCTCTCCCAGCTGGCTGGGGCTATGATTAAAAGTACGGATGTTTCTATTGTGTAGCTGACAGAAGTCCTCATAATAATGTATGTATTGCTGAGGTGAGCACTTGGGGACGATGGGAAGGACGTAATGAGGGACGTTGAGGCATTCTGTCAAGGAGAATTCCAGGGGATTTGAGGCGTACAGGGGACAAACCAACCTAGGCTCACTGGAAACGCGTGCCTAGAGTTTTGCACAACTCAAAAATCATACTTATACATACAGTTCACTGTAGTTTCTAGCTGAAATAAACACCAGTGGAAATAAAACATCAACAACTTTTTAATTTTTTTGACACCAACTATGATTACGGGAGAGATTGATTCCTTGCACAATACTATGTTATGACCTCAAAATGCTTTTACCATAGTACATGATTTGTTAAAGAAATACATTTTGACGTTCACATCACATAACCAACTCCATATATATGGATTTTCTTACGTAGTAAACTTGCTTGGTAGCTCACCTGGTACATCATTGCACTTGCGGTGTGAAGCACTGAGGTATGAGTCCCGTGAGCACGGCTCACGATAAAAGAACTCAAAGATATGTGGAAGCAAGCTAAAATGGCATGGTTCCTCCAGCAAATGCGTTTTTATCGCTATAGCCACTAAGCGGACATTTCATTTATGAATTACTGTGATACATACAGCCAGAGTAATAAAATGACAGATTCATGTTCATCTGTTTTGGATAAAACTGAATGTGCTTTTAACAACACTATTTGTCTTTTAAAGTGTCGTAAAACTTGCAGGAAGCAAAGCAAATATCATTTTGCAGAAATGATGCCACATGCAGGTTTGGGAAAAATAGTCTTAAGGCCAATTCACACAGCGGATGATAACTATTATGAGAAAGTTTTAAAAATAATTCTACATTTAAAAGAGTAGCAGAGTCCACACCACAACTATAATGGTGACAGCATAGAGAAACAATATCACTGGAATCACTTTCAGAACGATTTTTTGTAGCTAATGAATGATAAAACATTACAGCCAATCAGAATCCACCTGACTTTAAGAGCTTGAGCATTTAAAGCGACAGACAACAATTGCATCATGCACTTATAAGAAACGCAATGTTATCGTCCACTGGTGTGGATGTGATATATTTAACATTGTAGTTATCTTTTTTATTATTGCTCTTGGTGTGAACGGGCTTTAAAAGCCGATGGATTTTGATTGGCCGTCGATGTTTTTATCGTTCATCAGCTGGAAAAAATAGTTTTGGAAATTATTTCAGCAATATCATTCCTCTGTGAAGTTGTTATTATAGATATGGTGAGGACTTCCCTGTTCTCATAGAATTGGAAAAATTAATAAAACTTTATAATTATCTTTATAATCATCATCTTTGTTGTGAACAGGCCTTTAGTTGTTAGATTTGTAACCTCCGTCAGTATGTGCTTTGCACCACCACATTTGTTTTTCCCTTCAAGGTGATGTTTTCTCTTAAGAAGGATTGGTCTGTGAACAAAGGTGGGGGAAATAAGGTAAAAATGGGAGTTAAGAGGCCTGAAACGTAGTGTGTGTCTAAGAGAATAGGATGATGCAAATAAACAGACATAAGAAAGGAATGAAAAGCAATCGTAAGAGAGAGAGAGGGAGGAGCACGGCATTCGCGTCAGCCTTTGATCAGAACGGCACCTGATGCGGCGGAGGCTCCGGGGATGCTTCTGCGCAAAGCACATCAAGGACAGAGCTAACAAACTAGAGACGAAAACAAACCAACTAACAGAGAGGTCCGTCGTCAAGTAGACACCGCAGCGGTGGGTGGCACGCCTCTCTTATCTCTTTCCTCAGCACAAACACACTTGCAGTGACAGCGAAAGCAGAAGATGGGCTCTGAAAAGCTTTGAGTTCAGTTTAAAGAGGAAATGTTTACATTTAGAGCTTTTCCTAGAATTTTCCCCAGGCCCGGCTGCTGCTATCACTGCTGAAAGACCTGCATGTGTTAACTAGATTAAACAGCTTTATCATGAAGTCTATGCTGGTGGATTCACTGGTCCATTAGCTAGGAGAGAACACTGATTCATGAACAAATCATTATGAGAGTCAAATCTTTTCAATGAATCAGATGAACTGGTTCATAAAACTGAAAGGTTTGTTTGAATCAGACTGAGTGGTGGTAAAGTCATCGACTCATCGACAACTGATTGAGCAAAGAAACTCTCTTTTGAACATGTTTTCACTGTGTGGTAGTTTTATATTTTTATAAAACATAGTAATATAGAATAATTTTAGTGAAATTAAATTTAAATTATGTATACATTAAAAGTTATTGATAAATATAAAATAATCTAGTGAATGATTTTATAACCTTTTCAGCCAAGAGAAGTAAATTAATATTAATATTATAATTATTGTGTTTCTTTATTGTAAATGCTAATTATATTTAAATTCTGACCTTGTTTTAATGTGCTAAATTATGACAATAAAATGAGAAATGTATGAAATTACTATAATCACCCTTATTAATAAAACAATAAAAACTAAAATTACAATACCGCTTAAAAGTTTGGGGTCGGTAAGATTTCTTTAATGTTTTTTAAGGCAGCATTTCTTTTGATTAAACAATAATATTGTGAAATATTACTACAATTTAAAATAATTGTTTTCTATTTTAATCTACTTTTGTGTCACAAAATACTTCAAAAAATTTTTTATTGTGCTGATTTGGTGGTTAAGGAACATTTCTTATTATCAGTGATGAAAACAGTTGTGCTGCTTCATATTTTTGTGGAAATTGTGACACATTTTTTCAGGATGAACGGAAGGTTCAAAAGAGCAGCATTTCTTTGATATAGAAATCATTTGTAAAATTATAAAAGTTTTTACTGCCACTTTTGATCAATTTAATGCATCCTCGCTGAATAGAAATATCAGGGACCACATAATGAAGGAAATTAGCCACTTCCTGTCATTATCAGCTAAGCCAGCACCAAACCAACTCTAACCTGTCTACACCTTTCTTTACCAGCATTGCGATTCACAGCCAGCAGACTTGTACAGGGATATCCATTCCCACAGAGCAGGTAGCCTTTGACATTTTTTGGGAGTTACAGAAATGAGATTCTCCCCTCAGCGTCAGACAAGAGGAAAGGGAAAGAAGTGTAAACTCTTCTGCAGCATTATCTGTAAATAGCCGAGAATCACAGGGAGAACATGTCATTTATTTGCCACATTTCTGCCATGAGGTGAAAATTGTGCTTTGCTTCCACAGGACCTTCAGCATAAACCTTGAAAATGTACCATGTTGTTTGCTAAAGGGACTGTGGAGGAATGAACTTTAGAAAAGATAAGCTAAACATTGCGAACAGCTGACTGAATCTGTAGGATTAGACATGCTGATTATGAGGAGGCAAATACAGAAGAGTATGCTGATGATGTGATGATTGAGGCCAAGAAGGTCTAACATTGTTCCCCCATCTACGCTAAAATGCCTCACCGCTAGCAATCTTGCTCTTTAACAGTGAGTTATAACTCCTTGTGAGATCTTATATCAGATCTTGATAGTCACAGCCCGCAGCCTTTTCCAGCGCCGCTATCTAGCCAAAAAAGACGTGATTTGATCCCAGCTCTGCCACTGAGCTCCTGTAAAGTTAATTGAAGTACAAAAAAGTGGGCCTCTTGATCTACTGCCACACCTGCAGCCGAGTCTGTGTGCTTCACATTTAGGTCTGTCAAAGATGCGTTTACTGATACGGATCTCACCTGTCTGGACATCATTACCCAGTGCTGCTCCACAGAGTGGAACTAACGTCTGGCCTGGCTGACGGTCGGACTCCCGCTGCGCTGGGCGAGCGGTGAATTAGAGCTGATATAGCAACACTGATCCATAGATCTCAGCACAGCTGCCTTCTCCTGTGTCCTGAAACAAAATGAGGCAAAAGCTGCTCCGTATATCTAACCTTTACCGTAAGGCAGTTTTAGAGTTTGCTGAAGCGATCATATTTCAGTTGATCTATCTGCAGTTTAGAGATTAATGGATGCCTCGGAAAGAAATCTGATTATATCTTGGAAAGCGGTGGGAATTGATTGCCACATGTGTTTGCGGTGTCTCTTGAAACCGTGCCAAAGTTGAGCAGCGGGGGGCGTGAGCTGTACACACAGCAGAGGAAGTATCCAAACCAGTCAGTTAGACTATTGTGCGGCTTTTCCAGTTGCTTGCACTGCGCACGGCTGCGGGGGGGGGCCCTCACAGCGTTCAATCACAATCCCGGAAACAGCATATTAGCTGAAAGAATTTTGATTATTGATTCATGTGCACAGCGAACCAAAAACAAGACACAAGCTGACTGACATGACGGAGTGGAGGTGTAAAGACGCCTCAGGAGCCTTTGCTAGTCCAACTGCTTTACTTTGATGTGAAGGACAGTTATTAGCTCGGAGCTTCATTCTGGAGAAATACAATCAGTTCCCTCTCATTTATGTCTCTCATTGATTGGTTAAAATCTTCAGAGGTACACCTGCTGTACCTCACCGGATTTACGCTTTCTAAATGACAGGAACTGCACACTTGCAATATTTTTTTTGGAAGATTTTTTTAACCTACTTTAAGATTGAGATTATCATCTGGCAGTAATTTAAAGGAAAAGTGATAGATTAATGTAGCACTTGTAGAATGTAGAAAATGTAGAAACATGTAATAAGAAAAAAATTAAAACAATACAATAATGAAAGAAATATTTTAAAAAGAAAAGAAATCAATAGAAAAGATTGTATTCTACAAGTTAATTTAGAATCATTATAATGTACAATATAATTTTTTTATTTAATTTTTTTAAAAATCTTTAATAAATATTTTATTTACTGGTGATTTTTGGAGACATCATCCTAAATATATATTTGTATTCATATCCATATCTATAGACGGTTTCAACGGCAACAACATAAACAAATGTTACTGCGCATGCGTGCTTTTGTGGCCCTAACTTAACTTCCGGTAGACTTCCAAATAGAATCAATGACAACAGCTAAGTAGTCCCTTTAGAGTAGATTATTTTTGATAACAAGCAAAATATGTTTGCTGCGTAAATCAGACGGACTTACTGAAAATGCAAATTCATTCTCTGCCAGCAGGAGGTGCTTTAAAGCGGGAGAAACAGGGGTTTCCCCAGTAATGGCTGTACACAAATCAGCACTGAGCTCACAAACGCTTCTTTATCAGGCATATAACATGCAAGATTAAATGAAAATGACATCGAAAATTTTCTAAAGATAGTCTTCCTTCAGAAATACAGTGAAATAAAAACACCCGCGCCTCGTTATGATTTTTAAATGTGCAGTAGGTGCTCATGTTTATTCAACGAAGCCTTTTTGGAAAATCTGTAATTTTTGATATTGTGGCGAGCGCCACAAATAAATAAATGTATGGGAAACACATCCCACAGCACAACCACCTGAGCCCAACTTCAGTCTACTCATCACCTTAACTTTAACTGCGTTTGTAGCCGGCGCCATAGCCAGACTGATAAACAAACACAGACCGGAAGTTAACTTCGGGGCTAGGCGCGTGCGCCCGATGAAACCGTCTATATATATCTACTGTATATCCATATTAGACAGTATAACATGAATAATTACACCCTGATACAAATGACTGTGCATGATGCCAATATTTGTGGGCGGGGCCCATCTCATGCCTCACAGGCCTAGTTTGTCAATGTTTACTTGACATGAAACAATCTGTACAAACACTGTCTAATTTAATTCTCAAGAGTGTATTATACCATGCCAAACATCTTTAATATGGAGATCATAGGGATAAAAGTTAAATTTACTGTCCATCAGAATAAGACTGATAAGCTGTTAGTCAGTTTAAGGTATTATAATTCATCCCTGTGTAAAGAGTTCAGGCTGAGAGAATCATCTGAGGGTGTCTCTTACTCTTTTTAGCACGTTAAAATTACAGATGACCCCAAAGTGTCTCTCCCAGTCTCTGTGCACCGCTCACTCTCTTCTCTTTCTTCCCGTTCCTCTCACCGTCTATCACTCCCTCGCTCTCGCTCGCATCTGGAACAAGAACTTCAAACCACATGTCTATCCCCTCGCTACTCCGCTTTAAAATTCAACCCCTCGCTTGTCTATCCGCTTTAAAACCTCACTTCAAAAAGGAAATAATTTTTCCCCTTCATTATCAGTGAAGGATCTCTTCTTAGGATTTGTTTGATATGCATTCAGCGACCGATATTTGTGTGCATTTCTGCATCAGATTGTGTAGTAATCGGGCAGGGAGGATAATTGGACTCTGGGAGTGATGTTTAGGAGGAAGAGCGTTGGGAAAGAGTCTGGGAGAGGTGTGGAGTGACAGCGCTCTGTTTATTTGGAGCCACAAGTCATGCGTGGATAGACAAGCCAATGCGTCAGAGGGGAATCTTGATTATGAGCGGATACCTGTACCAGTATGTCTGTTATTGCTTCCTCTTTCAGCCATTCATGCTTTTATTTATCCTCCTTTGTGTTTTTACTCTATTAAAACACGTAGAGTGCTCCATGTTCTTGATAACAGAGGGATGAGCGTCTGAGAGTCAGGTGCTGTGTACAGTGTGTGCGTTTCATTCAGAGCTCACAAATGGTTTTGTGTGGGAGTGTAGACCATTAACAGTGACCCTCATGTTTTGTTAAATTGAGAGATCTGTGTGTTTGTAACTCCAAGGTCTTGAGGAGCTTTAGCTGCAAGGTCTCGTCACAGTGGTGACTCCGGTGGATTTGTCTGGTTTGCTGCCATCACTTGAATCCAGCAGCCTTTGATAGGAGCTTCAAAGCTCAGGCTGTGAGTGTCTCTCTCCACATGAACTGGCACGTTCTCTGAACGCTTCATTCACCTGCTCTCCTCTCCTCCTCCAGCGCACATACCGCCCATTTCTCCATCCGCCTACGGATGTCCCATCACCTCTCGCTTACATGTAACTTGTCATTTTGCATGCATGTTGAGTGAATCTCTTGGTTTTGGGTCATATGTTACCTCAAAATCACAAAAAGTATATATTTTACAGAACGAAAATGCTGTATTTTTGAGGGGGCACCAATAACCGTCCTGGTACATTCATGTGATTGTAAAACATTGTATCTTCTCCGTCTGTCTGTCTGTCTGTCTGTCTATCATCTATCTGTCTGTTTGTCTGTCTGTCTGTCTGTGTCAGATTTGAGATTTTCATAATAACTCTTTCTATTAATAATAAAATACATAAAAAGTAATTATATTAATAAGTAATGAAATAATAATTAATTTTAAACATGCCTCCTCATTTTGAATGGACATGATGCTTCTGATGGCTTTTTATGACCACTGAGATTTGTTGCATTGTGATGTTACTGTGACATAATATTTTATTGCAATTAATAGGTTGTTTGCACATGACGTCACTGATGACGCGCGAAATGCAGCTGGAGGGCAGGAAGTGATTTTTCTCTCCATAGGAATCACTAGCAGAAACTCCAAATGCCTGTGTCCCGACCGCAGACGCAGGTTTACAAGCCACTTTTTCCTGCGTTTTTCAATCAATTTCTTGACTTTTCCCCCCTTATGAACAACACATTTTCTTACACGATAAAAGCTCCTTGTGGTTTCTCGGTTTGTCCGATTTGAGCATCCATAAACAACGCAAAACACAGGCATTTGGAGTTTCTGCTAGTGATTTCTATGGAGAAAAATCACTTCCTGCCCTCCAGCTGCATTTCGCGCGTCATCAGAATCACGTGATTGCAAACAACCTATTGTGACTTGGAGTGAATGTACCTGTATGTATAAAGGCAGTGCTGTCTTTTCTTCACCAGCTCACAATGAGATCCAGAAGTCAATGCAGTCGATACTGAGACTTAAATTAAATGGCGCCGGGTTGTTGTATAAAGCAGAAATTTGTGTGTGTATACCTATGGGATTAGCCATCTACTGTTAAGGAGTTTAGCAGCTGCAGTCCAGCACAGAGGTTGTGGTTTTTCCTCTGGAGTCTGGACTCAACTTTGCCCCCTGTAAAGTCACAGAACAGGAAATCAATGTGATCCATACAAAAAAAGTCACTGTGGTCACTCTGTCCGTGTTCCTGGCACCAAATGCTACATCCACTGACCCCTCAGATTGAGAATTTAATAAACGATGAGGACTTATGCTCAGAACAGATTTAAAAGGATTTATGAGTGAGAAATGAAGTTGATATCACATGCATGTGCACATGCTACATTATATGGCCCACTTTGATTCTCTCATAATAAGATCTTGGAGCAAAGGAGGAGAGCAGTTCCTGTTCTTTGGTTAGTCATCGGTGTCTTCCCAGAAGTCCATTTGTCAATGAGTGAGAGGTCTCTCAGGCAATGGAGATGGGTGAGGAGTGGAGAGAGAGGTAGAGGAGAGTGAGTGTGTTGGTAACCCAATGCCGTCCAGCCCATGGCCGGAGCGATACTATTGGGACCTTACCAGAAATCCTTCTCCTCCCTTATGGGAAATATTAGGGGAGGACTCTTACCACTCCACCATTGCACTTTTACAGCTTCCCGCACGCTACTTCATCACCCCCTGGCATCTCGACCCTGACCACCCATTTGAATCTCTTCGCAGGTGTGGCGTTCGAGTTACGTGGGCACTCTGAGTTATCGCACACTCCCTCATCCTTCGTACGGCAAACAAACTCAGCTCTAATCAATGGAGCCGTTCTGAATGCACATAACTTACGGGTGATGTATGAAACGCGCCTCGCATCTGGCAGATAGAGACTTTATTAGCGTTGATGGTTTCAGGCTCTGTGGCGGTCTGGCGGGGGAGGGGCCAGGTGGCACTGCTTTCCCCCCCATCACTCTCCCCGGTGGCTAGAGGTGACACTCCATCAGGCAAATTGATTGGGCTCGTTGCATGGCTAATTTATTGATGATCTGCGCCTGGTGGGCATAATGAGTGTATGGGCCTCTGATGGATGTCCGAGCGGCGCTTCTGAGCAGCTTGAATTACCGCAGCGGCCTTGCATATGTCAGAACACGCAACTGGTTTAGAGCGAGCACTCGCTGGATTGATGTATTGATTAAAGTCTAATCTAAATTAATTCTCTTCTATAAATGTTCACCTTTCAAACTGACTGCTTTGATAGCTGTAGGGCCTGCAGAAAGTGGAGCGGTAGCAGTGCAGTTCTGCTTGTTGTCTGAAGATAAAAACACAAAGTAAAGAGGAAGTGCAGGAATGATTCAGGTTCCATACAAGTTCAATTCTATCTGTCTACCTATGTGTCTCTCTCTGTGTGTGTGTGTGTGTCTGTCTGTCTGTCTGTCTGTCTATCTATCTATCTATCTATCTATCTATCTATCTGTCTGTCTGTCTGTCTGTCTGTCTGTCTATTTGACTGGCTGTCCATCCATCTATCCTGTCCAGTCGGTCTTGAAAAAAAAAAACTTTTAATAATATCAGTGTTGTATTATTAATAATAATATCATTATTGATATAAAAAAAAACAAATTAAAGATCAGAGAGGACCACTGTAGACCACTTACAACAGCAGTTCCATCCAAAAATCTGAGACAACATTGACATTTTTGATATCTCATTTTAACCTGAAAATTAACCTGCAAGGTTTTGGATTTTGAATAATGAAATGAATAAGAAAATAATTTAAAATTCTACACTAATGTACTTCTAGTTTGCTAATCAAATAACATTTGTGACACTGACCTTTGTGAACTGTATACTGTAGTCATTACTATGTTCTAGGTTCTAGCACAAAAGGAATTGAGAAAAATGGTGTCCTTGCTGGAAGTTGGAAAGGCCATTATTGTAAAGGGTCATGAGGTGTGGGTCACGTGGTCAGTGTCTTGATGGCAATGTCTCTTGGGCCTTGAAAACACCTTGTGCTTGATCTTGGTTTGATCTTGGAGAAGCACAATACTGCCTATTTGGCAGTGACAGTGAGGTGCTATTACCTTCACATGCCCTTCAACCCACACAGACCAAACTACCATAACAAACATAATCAAAAACATTTATTGAAGGTAAACAAGCTTAACATACGAAGCCATTACAGTTGCAGGGTTTGCAGCACTTTTGTTTGATTTGTGTATTATCAATTGGCTTATAGTAACTAGTGTTTAAGATACTCACCAGCTTACAAATCATATACAGTGACTTAAATGTAATATCATACATATTTATGAGTTTCTTAATTACTTTCCACTCATAAGTTTGGCCTCCTGCAATGTCATAACTTACCTTGTCCTCTTTGGTGCATACTCCTTACACTATGACGGAATGGTTTTGGCTTGCGCCTTGTGTTCATCTATCTGTTGGATCATAAATATAGCACCATCAGAGCTCCTTGGTCACACATCCATTGGCATTAATGATAAATCACCTGAGAGGTTGGAAATCAGATACCTGTGAAACATCCTAGAGCAGAGTAACTCTTATCTAAACTCTTAACCATGATTGAAGAGGTACTTAGTTTGTGAGCTGAAAGGATATATCATTTTCCTCTTTAGAACAGAGAACAAATGCGATGTATATGTAAAATGTAAACACAGCTTCATGCTTTGTCAATGTCGCGTGTGTTTGGTGATATCACTCTACCTTAGAAAGTAGGACACAAGCAACTGGATTTTCTGTGTGGTTGTGGTGTCGACCAAAAGTGGGTTTTTACAGATATTGATAACAAATGTGGGGAATTGGCAGTTTTTAAATTAAATAATATGGATGAAAATGGGATAAAAATCGGTTGGTAATAAGTAGTTTGAATTACCATATCATTTGTAGTTTAAATTTATGTAATAACAAGAAAATACATGAACTCTTACAGAAAATGTATATATATTTATATGTATATATATATAATTTACTGTAAAAGAATAAACAGTCATTTACGAAAAGTCACCAGGGGGGCCGCAGAAAATAATGTGTTTTTTGAACATTAAAGCATGTCAACATATTCTGTTACACCAAATACACAAAATAATGATCTTTAAAATAGCATCATATGACCCCTTTAAATGACAGCTTGATTTTTTGATATATTGTTATAGTGATATATTATGTCAATGGACAATGGTAATTATACAAAGACACAATATTAAATATTAAATAATGTATATGTATTATCTTATTTCCATAGAGACGCGTCATGCAGGCGCAATAGCGAACTATATGAACTATATGATAAAGCATATTCTGATTGTCAAATATGTGTAAATTAATTTATTTTGTCGTTTAAACAACCTTAATGACCATGTTAGTTGATCTATAATGTCGTGTGGATCTGTCGGATTAACATCACGTAAATTCACTCATTTCTCCCGAAATACATGAAAGGAAGTGGCCAGTGAACTGGGAGAAAACAGAGTAAACTTTATAGTTACCAATCTGTATTTGATAGGAGTAAAACACGTTGTCAAATTTTATTTGAAAGGATTATTATTGCCGCTTTCCATAGAAATCAGTGTATTTAACAAATTATAAATGTCTTTTTTTTGCTAGTACTTAATTGAAATCTCTATTTAAATGAAACCTAAAAATAAGCTTTATCATTGAAAATACTGAACAGTTGTGATATATGAAAAGCACTGTGCACGTCTTTCTCTGGCTCAGCGCCAGCCAAAGCGCACCACAACAAAAGGGTTAAAATCGATCAGGACAAATTGAAACTCGGGGGCTCTTTTTTTTTGTTAAAATAAAATTCATGTTCCATAAATGCATTGTCTGCTGATTTATTTAGCTACTTTTCAGTACACCACATTAAGTATGCCACATGTAAGACTTTGAATGTTAAAGTGCAAATTAACACCTGACCACTCTTGTGGGTTTGCTAATGTTACAATTAAAAATTGTGGAAGGGTAAAAACATGCCAGGCAGACATTGGTATGATGTCAGCAACACAACAAATAAAATTTATAATGGGTGTGTGAATAATCAAGCATTGACAATAATCAATCGTATTGGCGGCACCTAGGGGCCCCCAAATAAAATTCTGCATAGGGCATAAAGGTTTTTGACCCTGTCTTTTTGAGTTATAACCTTGATAAGAAACACCTTGTCAGTGGTGGCTCATCCAGTGGTGATTTTCTGTCAGGCTCCTACTGGACCAATCTACAAAACACAACCACCATATTCACCATTGCTCTGTGTTTTGTAAGACATTTATGCTCACCCCATTAGTGGACACCTGATACCAGACTTGCCCGTGTACCCGAAGCCCAGATCAGACGCAGGAAACTAGAGCAGACTGAATTCAACTGTGATCTGTATGACCCCTCTGCTCAAATACTGCATTGCATTAAGAGAGCGAGCTGCTCTCTCCCACTGTTAAAGCCCATTATGGCTTTGTAAGTGATACAGCGGCTTTTGTCTGCCTTACACTAGGCTTTCAGAGAGATTGATGAAGTAGAGAGGAAAGAAGCAGAGCTCTCTCTCTCTCTCTCATTCTCCATCGTTTGTTCTTGGTGGCTTGGGAGGAGACACCTCAACATAAGTAACACAAAGCTGCAGGATATAGTCTTTGTGTATGCATGATTAAAAGTAAAATTGTGTGACTGTATGCATTTGATGGCTTGCGTTATGCTGGTTGAGGGCGGCAGTCGTATAGATCAGTTAGAGATGGAGTCTTCATCTTGCAGTCTTGATTCTGAGATCTGTTAAGACCAATAAATTGAGGCCTTGGTCTTGGTCTGGGTCTCTGAACATAGAGTCTTGGCTGTGGGTCTTAACCTGTGGTTACAGACAAGAATGTAGTCCATTTATATCATACTAAAGGTGATAATGACATTGTGGAACAATTTCACTTAATTTACTTGAATAAATAAATGCATTAAAAGAATATGATTGGTTTCTTCGATTAACTATGAAAAGTGTTGATTTCAACATTCCATTTAGAACTACTCCTTTTGTCAAAATGTCAACATTGTGTTTTTTTTGCAGAAGTATGAACAGCAATGAATTAATTTAGTTTTAGATGTGTAACCTACATAAATCATATGGCATGCAGTTGCCTTACACAAAAAAGCTATTTGACTGTAAATTAATATTTATTGAAAATTAATAATAACAGGATTTTTTTTGGGAATTATGATTTTTGCCACAATCATGCAAGTCTATAGTATTAAGTAAAAGGAACATACTGCTTCTTAAAAAACAAGTCTTGGAGCTAGGATTTGGTTTGGATCTTAACTCCAACTCTCATATATATAGACTGGTTTTAATCTCATGTCATTGTGATTTCTCTTTACATTTCATCTTGTGTGTCAATGTTTGTTCATAAATATAAATGCTGTTGTCTGTCATGTGATGAGTGTATAGGCATGAGTTATTTATGCTGGTGCTTTTGCAAACAGCATGAGTTGGTGTGCTGTGATGAATGTGTTTGCATATGAATTGACGTGCGTGTGATATTCTGTATGTGTGTCTGTTGTTATTCTTTAACGTGTGAGAGTGTCTCCCTGAGCATCCTGCTTGGCATTCAGTGCATCTGAGAGCTCGTTGATCACAGAGAGAAGTGTGTGTGCGTCTGTTCGGCGGGTAAACTCACAGCCCAAACTCACAGTGAGCTGCAGACATAGTCTGTCCCCAGCGCAAGCACACACAGCCGAGACGCTGCGTTACTGCTAACATCAGCACAGAGCACTAGACACTGTCTCCCTAAACACCACATTACTCACCCTGGTATGGTAAATCTCAGCAAAACACACCCCAACATCGTTCACTGACTGTGTATGTGTGCTAGCCGATTTCGAAGCCGCTTTGCTGTTGTTTGTCTCAGAATGGCAAACTGTTCCTGCAGTATGCAGTATGTATACTGTGCACAGTATGTAAATATGTGCCTGTAGGCTGTTGAATACCCGGGTGACCTGCTGCATTTGGCAAAATGTGCAGTGAGCAAGCAGAGCGCACAGCGTGAGATGCTGTATCCCACAATGCAATGCGCTCCACTTGACCTTCTATTTCCTGTGTGACAAATGAACCTGAGGCAATGTTAACTGAGATATTTAACCTCCGTCTTGACTCATCATTTTGTCATACTGTGAAAAGGTGTCATTCTTTACACAAAATGAGATTAAAAATGTAAAATAAACATTTGTTACTGAGATTAATATGACTGGATTCCACTCACTGTCGAGGTCATATCACAGCTATGTATCATACTACTGTTTGAAATGTTTATTGTTAGGTACTATATACTGTTTCACCTACTATTTTATATTATTTTAAACATTTAGGTCAGTAAGACTTTTATATAAAAAAGTAATACTTTTATTCAGCAAGGATGCATTACATTGATTAAGACAGACAAAAAAGGCATTTAAAATGTTATTTCTATTTCAAATAAATTCTGTTCTTTTGATCTTTCTGTTCATCAAAGTATCCTGAAAAAAATGTATGACCGTTTCCACATAAATATTATGCTGTTTTCAACAATGATAATAATAAAAATAAGAAGAAGGATCATGTGACACCGAAGACTGGATTAATGGCTGCTGAAAAATCAGTTATGCCATTACAGGTATACATTATTAAAATATATTCAAATAGAAAACAGTTATTTTAAATTGTAATAATGTTTCTCAATATTATGGGTTTACTGTATATTCATCAAATAAATGCAGCTTGGTTGAGCATAAAATATTTCTTTTTAAAGCACAAAAATGTTACCAACCCCAAACTTTTGAACTGTAGTATAGCTTTACTAATATTAATAATGCACCAATAAACATTTCAAATAGTACTGTTCTACTAAATAGTCCAGTTACCATCAAAAAAGTAAATATGATTATTTTTCATTTTATGTAAAAGCAAGATTTTTTTTGTCACACTTTAGTTTGGTGACCAATTCTCACTATTAACTAACTATTACCTACTAATTTTGCCTCAATAAACTCTTGATTGGCTGCTTATTAGTAGTAAGGTAGTTGTTAAGTTTGGTCATGCAGAATAAGGCATTAATATGTGCTTTATAAGTACTAATAAACTGCCAATATGCTTGTAATATGCATGCTAATAAGCAACTAGTTAATAGTGAGACTTGGTCCCTAAACTAAAATGTTACCTTCTTTTATGTAAACTTGGAAAATGCCTTTGGAAAAATGGTCCAATCAAATACTGACTAAAAGGTCATAGTAATTCCACGCAAACAGAACATTTTCATGCTGTGCACAGCATGCATACTGTACACTACAGATATCATGTGATATATGAGTATGTAGTACGTTATTCCAGGCACAGCCAGTGAGAGTGAATTTCCGGTTGTCTAAAAGCACCTTGAGACTTTTAACTGCTCTGTGATTTAGTGCTAAGTGATTTCTATCTCATCTCAATCAGTGCGATCCATAAACTCCTCCAGCGTGTTGTGCTGATGTAATATCCTGTGCCCCTGAGAGCCGGACTCCCTGGGAGAGATGGATGGAGCTCTTCGTATGTGGCTGTGAACAGTCTGCTCGGCAGTATGCTTATATCACGGCTCTGCAGACTCCCCACCTCTCAATCACCTTCACCCTGTCTGGATGTCGAACCCAAGGCCCTTTTCTCCTCTCTTTCACTCACATTTCTTTATGTCATTCTTCCTCTTTACCTATAGCCTTCATTTTTCCTCTTCACATGCTACCAAATCCCCTCAGCCTCTCGTCTCTGGTCTCCCCGGTAGTCTGGGTGGGTTCGGTAGCAATCCCTCTTTGCCTGCGTGCTGATAAGGCTTCACTGAGAGCTTTCAGATGCCACTGATTATGTCTTGTCTCTTTGTGCTCTGTTTTCTGGAGATCTCAGCATCTCTCTCACAGCATCCAGCATGGATGAATGAATGCCTTTTAAAGCTATAAGGCTCTTGAAAACACCCTTGTTGTTTTAAAAGGACATCGTGGTTTTCATCTAGAGAGGAAGCTTTAATTCTATCTTCCTTTTTTTCCTCACTGTTTATCCTCTTTCAGAGATTAGGATTGTGTGTGCGTCTGTGAGGAAGAGATTCTGTGGATTACTGCGTATCCAAGGTTTTTTCTTTTCATTTTTTTCAATGACGTCTCTGCATCAGTAAAATGTTTAGAGTGTCAGTGAATAGGTTTGATGCCTCAGATCAGGGGTGTCTAAACGTGCTCCTGGAGGGTTTCCTTCTTGCAAAGTTCAGCTCCAACACACCTGCTGGGATGTTTCTAGTAATCATGAAAACCTTGATTAGCTGCCTCTGATTAGAGTTGCAATATTCTTTTATAATGTTTACACAAAGAGCTTAGTAACTAACTTAGTCTGTACTTAATTAAGTTGCACCTATAGATTTTTAGGCAGAACCTCTTGCTCACTAAGGCTGCATTTATTTGATTGGAAATACATTAGTATTGTAAAATATTATTGCAATTTTAAAATGTAATTTATTTCTGTGATGGCAAAGCTGAATTTTCAGCATCATTACTCTAGTCTTCAGTGTCACATGATCCTTCAGAAATCTTTCTAATATGCTGATTTGATGCTCAAGAAACATTTCTTAATATTATCAATATTTATGTAATATTATTTTGTGGAAACCCTAATACATTTTTTTTTAGGATTCTTTGATGAATAGAAAGTTCAAAAGAATAGCATTTATTTGATAGATTTCTAACATTATAAATGTCTTTACAATTGTGTTTGATCAGTTTCATCCTTTTTGAATAAAATTTAAAAAATAAATAATAAAATAATAATAATAATAATAATAACAATTCTCACTGATCCCAAACTTTTGAATGGTAGTGTATTTTTAATTCACATAATTTTCAACTTCTCACTGAAATATGATAAATAAATAATAATAAAATTATTATATTTAAATATAAGATATTATAGTCTAAACAGTATATGCAGATAATTAAATAATATATATTCTGGAGCTGGAGCTCAGTGGCAGTGGCAATAGATAAACACTTAAAACAAACTGGAAAATTTGACATTTATTTATTTTAATTGACATTTTTGTGACACAGGAAAATGTGTAGTTCAGACCAATTTCATGCTTGAGAGCCACTTAGAAATGTTTGCATCATATGACCCCTTTAAAATGTAAACGAGCGTAAATGTCAAAATCATTGTAAATGTCTGAAGGATTGAAGTCTGTCACACAAAACACAATCTCATTGATGTAGTCCAGTTGTCTGCCATTTTGGTCCAACCCTTATTTCTGGACTGTGGCTTTTTTTAAATATTTAGTTTATACTTAGTTAGGACTAAGTTTAATGGTGCAAAAAAAGTTACAAAAGTTGTCACTGGGGCAGTACCCTTTCAAAAGGTACCCCTTTGTACCTTATTAACCCCTAAAGAATGCATATTAGTACCTTTCGCGTATATATTAGTACTGAAAGTATACATAGAACCTAAATGATACATATTAGTAACTTTTGAAAGGGTACAGCCCCAGTGACAACATTTGTACCATTTTTATGAGAATTAGTGGACACCCCTTCATACTCTGTCATCACTCTTCCATTCATTTCTTTATTTTTCTTATATTTCAGAGGCTTTTGACATGGTGCTCCGTCTGGGTCATAATTCCACTCTGACGCTGTTACGGGAGGAGTTTCCCAATTTGGGGGCCGGAGCCAGTGGAGCCGTCACACAGTTATTCCTGGAAATGTCCCTCTACATCCTGGGCTCTGATGCTAACGTAAACGACATGGTCTCAACCTTCTTCTCCCGACTTTTTCCTTTCACCTACCAGCGTCTCCTTGGCAACGGGGCAGTGACAAGCATCTCGGAGGAATGCCTCCGTGGGGCCTGGAGTGGAACCTCTGCATTCGGATCGTTTCCCAAGATGATGATGACCCGGCTGTCTCGCTCGCTCCTGGCCACTCGGGTCTTCCTGCAAGCGCTGAACCTGGGCATCGAAGTGGTCAACACCACCCAGCACCTGCGTGCGGGCAGGGACTGCGGCCGCTCGCTGCTGAAGCTCTGGTACTGCCCGCACTGTCAAGGCCTGCTGGAGGCCCGGCCGTGCCGCTCACTGTGTGTCAGCACCATGGGGGCGTGTCTGGGGGGAGCG
>NW_015639782.1:1834807-1855637 GCF_001515625.1 Sinocyclocheilus rhinocerous | reverse complement strand
CTTTTGAAAGGGTACAGCCCCAGTGACAGCTTTTGTACCATTTTTATAAGAATTAGTGAACAGTCCTATAGACTCTGTCATCACTCTTCCATTCATCTCTTTGTTTCTCTTATATTTCAGAGGCTTTTGACATGGTCCTCCGTCTGGGTCGTAATTCCACTCTGACGCTGTTACGGGAGGAGTTTCCCAATTTGGGGGCCGGAGCCAGTGGAGCCGTCACACAGTTATTCCTGGAAATGTCCCTCTACATCCTGGGCTCTGATGCTAACGTAAACGACATGGTCTCAACCTTCTTCTCCCGACTTTTTCCTTTCACCTACCAGCGTCTCCTTGGCAACGGGGCAGTGACAAGCATCTCGGAGGAATGCCTCCGTGGGGCCTGGAGTGGAACCTCTGCATTCGGATCGTTTCCCAAGATGATGATGACCCGGCTGTCTCGCTCGCTCCTGGCCACTCGGGTCTTCCTGCAAGCGCTGAACCTGGGCATCGAAGTGGTCAACACCACCCAGCACCTGCGTGCGGGCAGGGACTGCGGCCGCTCGCTGCTGAAGCTCTGGTACTGCCCGCACTGTCAAGGCCTGCTGGAGGCCCGGCCGTGCCGCTCACTGTGTGTCAGCACCATGGGGGCGTGTCTGGGGGGAGCGATGGAGGTGCAGCCTCACTGGAGGTCATACGTGGAGGAACTGGGGTCACTCGCTGCTGCCATGAAGGGGGAGCAGGACATCGAGGCCGTGGTGCTCAGACAGCACGTCATTATCAGACAGGCTCTCAAACAAGCCGTGGCGGCCAAAAGCAAAGTCAGCGCACAGGTGAGTGACACTCGGTCTCAGAAACAGGGTGAGAATTTGAGCACTGTAGGCGATTCCAGCCATTTTGCTAACACCCTCTTTCCAAAACCTCAACCTCCAAAGACATGTCAGCAAACCCAGTGTCAGCAGACCAGAACGAGTGAAATGATTCACAGAGAGAAAGTGTTTCTGATTGGCTAGTTTTGTGATTGGCTGTTAACAGAGCCTAGGGCTATAAAAATCAAAATAGCTATCAAGATTTTTCAGGACACCTCTTTCAGTATAGATATATACAGTATAGTTAGACATTTACATGCCTAGTTATAGTCAAACTACAGTCTTCGTCTGCCTGTCCAACATGACACAATTCCAATTCCACTTAACGATTCAGATTCCTTAATGATATTTAGTACTTTTAAGGAATAATTATATTTGAAATAAAAGAAAAATATAGTGGTTTTTTTTCCAAATATAAAAAAAAAAAGAAATGGAAATTTTATTAAATAAATAAATGTAAAACAATTATCGGAAAATGTGTTTACACAGACTTTTTAATGACTTTTCAGTCTTTTTAGAGGCAGTTTAAATCCTATAATTGACTATGTATTAAAATAAAAATGTGGTAAAATATTTTATTTATTAATGTTTATAAAATACCACCGACAAAGCACATAATATATATCTTTATCTATAATTAATTAATTAATTGTATATAAATTAATAATTAATAAAATTATCAATAATTATTCATTTATTTTTTTACAATTGTGGTATGTTGGGGATCTTAGAATATATACATAATTATTTTTCAAAACTTTTTAAAATAGTTTTCAAAAAACTATGGAGCCCATAAAGGGACATGGTAATGGGAAAAATTAGATGGGAGTGAAAATTATATTTCAACGCTTTCGCGTTCACTTGCAAAACTTTTGCATCCCCCCAAGAAACTGCATTCACTCGCAAAAGTTTTGCGTTTTTGCAAGCAAATCCAAAACTGCTGATGGAAAAACTGTATTTTAACTGTGTTTTAGTGAGAGAATGCAAAGTTTATTGGCAGAACGCAATACTTTTTTGAGAGAACGCAAAAGTTTTGCAAGTTAATGCAACATTCTGTGAGGAAGGCAATATTTTTGCAAGAGAGCGCAGACATTTTGAGAGGGAATGGAAAAGCATTGAGATAGAATTTATTTCAGCCATCTCATATTTTTTCCATCACCATGTCTTCTTAGCGGCTTTGTAAACACATTTCAGTAACCGCAATAGTTGCAATAAGTTTAGTTGCAATATTCTCTCCTCGTTTTCCTTTGATAACCATTTCAGATGTGTTCATCTTGCGTAAGATCACTCTAAAACATTTTTACCCAAACATTTATTCAGCAACCGACAAACCTTTCTCACTGACGGCCCTCTTGTGGGGGCAGGAGGAGTTTAAACAGCAATAAGGCACTCCAGTTGCTAGAGTATGTTAGCGAGATCAGGAGGGCAAGTGCTCATGAAATATTGAACATGAGCAATGGTGGAGCTTGTTCAGCTTTTGCATAACGGGACGACATACTGAACTTTCCACTTTAACACTGAGTTTCCCATCGGCGCAAGACACTTACACACACGCATTATTCATCAAAGCTCCATCTCCACTTATCCCCTCCTCCGCAGTGTGTAAAATACTCCACCTTAGGTTTATGCTGGTAAGGCGTAGGTGTGTGTGTGTGAGTGTGTGTTTATGACTGTGGTTGTGTTTGGTTCACGCAGTATTTGTGGAGATCAGAGAGGCCTTTGATAAGTGGAATACGAACATGTTATTTATTCCTAAAGGGGTAATCGAGCTGCTTGATGGGGCTCCTGTGAAGTTTTAAAGGCAGGGTCCTGGAGGAGCTATTACATCTTATACTTTCAGGCATGTAACCTCACATTAAAGCACTACAGTGTGATGCACATGTAAAAATAACCTAACTACACACTGCCATAAGCTGTTAATATGTGCTGTCACATTGAATGATAATATTTTCACATCTAAATGACCACATCTCTCCTGCATATGTGTCTGTTGCTAAATATACTGTATGTGCTCTAGAAACATTCAGTGAATCCATGCTCTGGATATCTGGGAGAGATGCGATATTAAAGTCTGTGTTTACTCAATACAGGTGTTTGTATGTTCACCCAGACCGCCATATATATGGTAATGTGCCCTTCAGTGTAAAGTGCCGTTGACACTGATGCTTGTGAAACTGGCTCTGTACTTTATTGCTTAATAACAGGACAGTGTGTGACGGAGAGAGAGTGTGCCTGAAGTGTGAGGTTAGCACTAGCTGGGTTTCAATTCATGTATTATATTCATCACATAAACAATAGTTTAAAAAAAAAAATCCCAAAAATTACAATTCCAAAAAGAAACAAAACAAGTTCTTACTTGAGGTGGTTAGATTATTATTTAGCAAAAAGACAAATATGAAGTCTTACACATGACATTCAGGAATAAAAAACTAAATTTAGCTAAAATTAAAATGAGGGAACAAACTAGTACACAGTGGCCTCAGTTTAGCTAAAATAAAGGAGTGAATTAATCATATCTGGACCAAACTAAACTAAAACGATTAAGCGAATTAATAAAATGTGGCCACAAATTAAGTTAAAGGAACAAATTCTTAATTCATGGCCACAATATCTATTTTTTTTTTGTATGTCATGCATAAACTATCACACATTTACCAAATAAATTCCTAGATGTGCATCAAAAAGTCATGCCTTAGGTTTTTGTCATATTTAAATTTTTTACATAAATTAAACTCACAGTCAGGATGGAAACAGGGCAAGTATTGAGGAAGATACTTCGAAATGTAGCTATTATTTACTCTAGTTTAAAATACTTAAAGAACAGTGAAAATATTATTATTATTTAATATATAATAAGCAATGAAAGTAGGCAGTCTTTGTAATGCATTAAATAGGCAATATCTTGGAAACTATCAGATGATATATATTTTTACAGTCAGAACAGTATTTATTTGGCATAAAAAGAATGTGGATTGTGACTGCATTGAACATGAATTGGTAAACTGGTAAATAATATAGTAGTAAATCTAGAAGCACCTGAATTTATTTAGCTCAAAAATACAGTGACAAATAGCATAATGTAACTACTTTAAGTATTTTGCTACAAATAACATGTAAATATTGTAAATGTTAGAGAATCATTTTAGTGAATTATTTTAAACAGATTCATTTATGTAATACACCAGACTTCTACTGAGAACTCAATTCATGAGTTTGTATGAAACAGGACAGACAGTATGTTGATTACTGTAGGCATTCTATGCAACAAAAAAGCAGCATTTATAATGTTATAATAATAACATTTTATAATGTCACACTTCTACTTACTAGAAAAGTATAGTACTTTGAAAACAGCTGAACTACAGATACTAGTGAAAATGTAGTTACGTTTGTGGCATTGAAGCTTTTATCTATACTCTCCAACACTGATGGTTAGAGCATGTGTGTATGACCTTTCCACAGTTTTTGAGTTTTGAAAGCTAGAGCTTCACAAACAGTAAAGTCCTTGGTTGAGTTCAACAACTATAGAGCTTAGCTTCTGTCGAGAATCGATCAGAATCTTTGTGACATCCACGGCATTCTTCAGTCCGGTGTGTGATTATCTGTGTTTAAACTCTTTTTGTTTGCGCTTTTCTTTTCAAGGGCACAATGCTGAAGAAAAGGGGTTTTGCACTCTTATTCTTTCCTTTGCTTGTCCATTTTTTTTCTCCCCTCTCAGTGATCAACAGCTGTCGACCCAGATACAAAGGACATGTCACAGGGAGAATGGCCAATTAGGCTTAAGATGGTGTTTGTGCATGTGTGTTTGTCTGTCATCTGGCTGTAAAGTGCTGTCTGCAGGCCTGATCCGAACCGACTGACTGACTGACTGACTATGATTTTCCTCCCTAGACGTAACCTGTGTTCTAGGATGGTCTGTGGATGAATGAATTCAAGGAAGACTGACATTTTAAATGTGTCAAAATGCCACGCTAAGCCAAAGGTGCATGGGTGTAGATTTGAGTATGGGCGATAAGGACATGTCTCTGCTAAGGTTAAAGGACTACTGAATAATCCCTAGGAATTTTTCTAGCAATCGCTGCTGTCAGAATGTACAGTTGCAGGAAAATTTATCTGTACCCTTCAGATACATTTATTATGTATCATGGACTTCTGAATAAAATTTGATCTGACCTTAAACTATATCACAAAAATAGACAAACAGGGTCTGTCTAAACAAATATCAAATTACACATTTTAATTGTTTTGAACAGTGTAAATATTCACATTTTTTTCTGAAACTCTAATATACTGTACAGCAAGTATTAAAAGTAATATAATTATGTTTTTATTCGTAAAATAAAAGTATTTTATTTGCTTTTATAAATTAAATTAACTATTATTTGGTTACACTTTACAATAAGGTTTCATTTAGTTAATGCATTAACTAACAATGAGCAATGCATTTCACAGCATTGTTCATGTTAGTTAACAGTGCATTAACTAATGTTTAAAAATACATTAGTTAATATTGAGATTAACATTAATAAAGATGAAAATGCTGTAGTTAATTGTTAGTTCATGTTAACTAATTTAGTTAACAAATGAAACCTTATTGTAATGTGTTAGCAGTTATTTATTTTATTTATGCTTAAAGTATTTGTATGGATATGTTATTCAGTGCACAAATATAATGTTTAAATAAATATGAAATATAATTATTAAAAAATTTATTATTTATTTGAAATAAACTGGTACCTTAAGACTATTTATTTACAATAAATTAATAACTTTTTTCAAAATAAGAACTGACAATAAGGAGCACAAATTATTTCACAGTGTAGGATAAATTATATTTAATCTGTGTAGTTGGATTGACTTCAAAATGTCCTGCCAGTATTAAAACCAAACCTACATTTTTTTCAACGGTGTCTGTTCTGGTGACTGTTAACCATTTTTTATCCTGTTGGCTTCAGCACCTTCAGAAGTTTTCATAATGATTCTTGCTCTTACCTGAATCTAATTCTGCTGTAAAACAATGATATTACATCTCATTGTGAAGAGCCCTGTGGCCATGTTCTATCTAGCAGTGTGACATCTCACTCATCAAACCCCTCATTGAATGTGCTCTTTCCCTCTCTCATTTCTCCTTTTAAAGTGTGCCCCCTCTCTCTTTGCTCTGGAAAAGAATGCATGATTTATGAAGCACTATTTTTACCAGTTACTGAGGGAGCAATGGCGACAAAAGAGAGAGAGAGAGGAAGAAAGAACAAGATTGAAAAGCATACTTTAAGGCAGCATGAAAGTGATGGAGTGAGCAGAAATGTTTTTTCTGGAAGCCGATGTGTGCCCGAGGGAGTGCAGCTCCTCCTCCCCTGACCTCGCAGCTGTAAATGAGGAGGTGCAGGCAGACTTCTGCTGTAGTTACATCTCACCTGACTCCGAGGACGTGTGCTATTTCACACCGACTCATAGCACCTCCAAACTCTCAGACTGAACACCTGGGGGAAAATCTGCGTACATCTCTAGTCATGAGTGAGCGACTGTGACAGCTCCCAACTAGACATCTAAACTTATCAAAAACATACACTACTGTTCAAAAGTTTGAGGCTGGAAAGATTTCTCAGACAAATCTCATGCTTACTAACCCTGCATTTTTTGGATTAAAAATACAGTAAAAACAGTAATATTGTGAAATCTTATTACAATTTAAAATAACTCTTTTCTATTTTAATATTTTTTTAAATGTAATTTATTCCTCTGATTTCAAAGCTGAGCTACAGCAGCCATTACTCCAGTCTTCAGTGTCACATGATCCTTCAGAAATCATTCTACTATGCTGATTTGCTGCTCGAGAAACATTTCTTACTATCAATGTTGAAAACAGTTGTGCTGCTTAATATTTTTGTGGAAACCGTGATACCTTTTTCTAGAATTCCTTGATGAAGAGTAATTTTAAAATAACAGCATTTATTTGAAATACATCTTTTGTAGCATTATAAATGTCTTTACTGTCATTTCTTTCCAATTTAATGTTTCCTTGCTGAATAAAACTATTATTTTCTAAAAAATAAATAAAGCACTCTCTTCCACCTTCAATACCACGACTGAGGTGAGGCCTTTGAGCAAGGCACCGAACCCCCAATTACTCCCCAGGCGCCGCAGCACATGGCTGCCCACTGCTCCGTGTGTGTGTTCACGGTGTGTGTGTGTGTGTGTGTTCACTACTGTGTGTGTGTGTGCACTTGGATGGGTTAAATGCAGAGCACAAATTCCGAGTATGGGTCACCATACTTGGCCACACGTCACTTCACTTTCACTTTAGATTCATAAGACAAATCGTTTGTGGCATTAAAGGGATAGTTCACCCAAAAATGTTGTTCCAAACCTGTAAGAATTTCTTTCTTCTGCTATACACAATCACACACACACACACACACACAAAATGTTATAGTAACTAAACAGTTTGTGGTTCCCTTTGACTTCCATAGTATTTTTTTTCCATACAATGGAAGTCAGTGGGTACAAGCAACTGTTTGGTTACCCACATTCTTCCATATAATCTACTTTTATGTTCAGCAGAATAAAGAAACCCATATAGGTTTGGAACAACTTGAGGGTGATTCAAACTCATGACCTCTGGCACTTAATGCATATTCTCTAAACCAGTGTTTCTCAACCAGGGGTCCGTGGACCCCTAGTGGTCCTTGACGTAAGGCCAGGGGGTCCGTATAAAGTATGAATTTTTGTATAAATGTTGTATATTTTGACATGACATGTTCCCATGAAAGAAAAATCCAATATAGCTGATAATATGGCCAAATACTGGACAAGTCAACAAACTTGAATTATACTTGACTGCATTTGGTCCTCACAAAGACACAAATGATACATAGATGAGTCAATTTTGTTCTGGGGGTCCTTGAGGATGGTTCTGAATTGGACTGGGTTCCGGTACGCCAAAAGGTTGAGATTCACTGCTCTAAACCACTTTCAAATGTAAAAGACAGGTCCAGGAAATCGCTGTATTATTTCTTGATTTCAATCTGGCATGGCTCTTCCTACGCCCTCTAAATGCAGCTTACACACTACTGTGCATCAAATGCTCTGTCAAAACGATTTCTGTTTTATAGACACCCAAAGCTAAATCTTTTATCCCTAGCTAAATCTCTGCTTATGGATCTTACTCCTGACATCTGATGAGATGAGCTGTATTCAAAACCATTGTAAAATAGCCCACACACACACCTGTTGCTGCTCATCAGTTGAATTTGGCAGCCTTTTAATCAGCAAATTAGTGCTAGTAACTTTTACTCCACTCCCATTTTCTTCATAAAATGTAAACATCTGGCTATGATTATTATTAGTATTAAACATTGGTGATACATTACAGTTGTTTTAACATATGTGGGTTTTTCGGCACCCCTCTTAACCTTTTTGACTCAAAGTGCCCCATTGTCCAACACAATATTACAACTATATGTTCTTCAGTAAAAACTATTTAGTGGGCCCCGGCCTCCTGGCTGAGAACCAAACACCTTAACCAATGTAGAGTCACTGCATCATGTGGTCTTGAATGGCTTATTGCTTTAGACTCCCAGCAAAAATCCCAGCATTGTCTTCTACTTGGGGCCCCGTTTATCATTTAACCTTCACATGTGATTTGTTTTGTATTTTCAGCTGTGCTGATAAGCCATTGTTTCAGCTGAGGATGTATGTCTGTATTAAACATTGCACACTGATGTCATGAAGTGTATGTGAGAGTGTTTTTGTTTTTTATTATTAAGTGTGTGTGTGTGTGTGTGTGTGTGTGTCTGGTCCTAATGCTCCTCTCAGGGGTGTGTGAGGTACAGATAAAAGGCACTGGATATTTAAAGAGCCTCTCTGTGAGACGCCGCTTATCTCAGTGTTACTGTTAGCCAGCACATCCTCTGTCGCCTGCCTGATATTAATACCCCTCTAATGAGAGAAACAATCACACTGTCTCACATACACAAACCCGCTCTATACTCCTGTCCCACACTGTCTCACATACACAAACCCGCTCTATACTAACCCTAACCCTAAGGGACTTAAGGAAGGAACATTGTGCATTATGATTGATGTGCTTGTTATAGCTTATATCAGCACTCTGACTTTTAAATATTTTTATAACTCTGCTTGCCTGTTTCAAAAAATCTTTAATTTTCATAATTACTCCAGCAGGTGGCAGCAAGTGACTCTTCATGAGTGAGTCAATTAATCATTCATTTAAACGATTTGGTAAAAAACAGTGACTACGTTTACATGCAACCAAATGATCCATTTGTAATCGGATGGACAACCTCCCACCAGTCCTTGTTTTGGATTCTCATTCACAGGCAACCCGTTTTGGGCTCGGGGAGGGGCATTTTTACTGCGTGATAAATATGAGCAGCATGGCACAGCGGTTTAAATATATATTTATTCATAAATTAATAAATATTAATTCTGCTGTTAAAAACAAATAAAGAAGCCGTGTAGGAGAGTGGTTATTATGTGCAAACAGTGAGAAATATTTGTGCAGTGGGCGCATGTCAAAAAAATTTATTCCGATTTGAAGCTTGTGACATATAAACGCGCACATCAACCCAATCACTTTATTTAGTGTTCATGTAAACACTACATTCAGATTCATCAATCGGAATGAATTCAGTCCGATTGAACCAAAAATTGTGCATGTAAACGTAGCCACTGATTCATTCAGCAATGACGCAAGTGAATGTATTTAAAAGCGAGTCATTGAATCATCCATTTAATCATTTTGTAAAAACGCTGATTCATACATGATCTGCTATGGCTTTATAGTGTAACTATTTTGGCTTGTGGAAAAAAATATATAAAAAGTAACTCATCAAATTATGTTCATGTTTATTGAATTACTTTCAGTATTTTTATAAAGAAGTTTTTAAATAAAATATATATATATTTTTTTAAATAAGTAGCTTTCAACGTAGCTTTGCTGTTTTTGTATAAAGTAGTTTGTAACTTAGATACCTTTTGAGTAGCTTGGGTTTGAGTGAGATATCATATGACCTGAGGAACCACAGAAAAAATAATGAAAAGCAATGGTAGAAAGTGCTGCAGTGCTGGAATATGTTGTGTCAGGATTGCATTTGTGTCAACGTGCTCTGATCCGATCTTCCACCATACCTTTTTTGTCTTTGTCTTGTTCTGTGTTTTGCTTTCTCTCTTAATCTCTTTCACACACACACACACACACACACACACACACACACACAAACAAACACACACATTCATGCACATCAACAGTATCTATTTACTCTCCCCTGGGCTGTTTGCTAGAAAGAGCTTCTATTGATCTACTCTGATAATCATGTCGTTTAGCTCAACAGCAGGTTGTTGGTGTGTGTGCAAATTATATGAATGACTGTAGGGTGAATCCGATCACCACACCCACGGATGTTTCAGAACATGTTAAAAAGTTTATCTTCTTGTTATGTTTATCCACATCAACCGATCTTGCAGCCCGCATGAAGGTGTCCTTGTACTATTGATTTCCTGTCTCGAATCCCATCAGAATTCCAGAGCCTGTTTACCCACATATTCATTCATGAACAAGCATGCACAATATGCCACAAGCATTACATGGCAAAATTACGCCCTGGACCAGCCCCCATGGGAAATTAAACCAGCGGCAAATCATTAAACCACAAGCTACACATTAAGAGGCATTTGCATTTTTATTGCACCTGAAAGAATGGCAAGACTCCATTATCTCACACAGCCAGTGTGGGAGCGGTGTATTACTATTATTATGTTGTCCCGTATAAAAACAATAGCGTTTAGCATTCACGAGAAAGGGAATGAGAGGGCTTGTTTACTTTCACTACGTTTGCAAAGGGTTATGATTATTGAAAGGCACAGCCAAAGTGTCTGACAGACCCAACAATGCCTCGTTTTGTTATGTAAATCGTATTGTCATCAAACCAAAACAAACAGGAGGCAAATGCAGCACCATCAGCAAGACAATTAGCTGAATGGGGAGGAAGTTTTGCAGGGACAGTTTGTCTCATTAATTGCTTTCTCAGCTGGACGTCTTCCAAGAGGGATCACATTTAGCCTTCCAATCTTCTCCTGTTCACAGGTGAGCGGGATATGTGCACACGCACCCTCGCGGGTATCTCGTGCTGCGCCGATGTCAGCAGAACACGCGGCTGCCTCGCTGGTGGCCCACAGTCGTCCTACGGTGAACTTTGACCCCGGTGAGACCCTCTTTGGACGGCGCAGGTAATGACATGCTTCAGTTTTCAAAAACGTTTGTATATGAAGAAGAAGAAAAAAAAAAAAAGCAGATAGTAACATGAAAACTATGTTTTTCATACAGTAACAGTTCAAGTTCGAGAATTACGTAAAGTCAACATGAAATGGAAATTCATCATATCTATTTTCTAATTGCATCTCATTGTGAACGATTCATCTGTATTCATCTATATTTATATATACTGTACAGCAGTGTTAATTTTGACAGCAAATTTTGATTTAGTTTTAGTCATAGTCTTTTGACTAAAATGCCATTTAGTTTTAGTCATATTTTAGTCATCTGAATTGTTTTTAGTTTTAGTCTAGTTTTAGTCGACTAACTATCATAAGATTTGATATTAAGGTTTTATCATGATAGACACTGATTTAACTGCGGTGACATTTTCAGTCAAGAGCAGTGCGTGATTTTCTGTCTTTCTTTTGTTACTTGACAGAAATGATTGTTAATCATCAATGACTCGGACAATAGCAACTAAATTAGGCTGCTATCCCTTTAAAAACGAATGCACAGCTGCAATGGATGCAATGTACTGATACACATTCTCCCTACTGTTTACGTTCACTTAAGACATAATCAACTGTGTTTACGTGAATGCTTGTCAAAACGGACAATTCGACATCATTTCTGTCTGCGCTCAGAAAACCGGACCGAATTGAGTTCTCTTGCATCGTCAGATTTATCCATATGTCTGCTCTTCTCTTTTTGAACGTTTTATGCGACGTGCAGCAAGTGTATTTTAGCTTATATCCCGCCGGTTCATATAACCTCCGAACCACGCAGCAGATTCGTTCTGAATGAATCTCTTCCCAAATCGTCCCTCCCCAACATTTTCGTCTCGTTTTTATTCGTTGACGAAAATGTCAATAGATTTACGTCATAGTTTTTGTCATTCAAAAAGAGTTTTAGTTCGTTCGTCGGTGAAATTTTTTTTATTGACGACAATTATGACGAAAATGATTCGTCAACGAAATTAACACTGCTGTACAGTATATATATATGTGAAAAACTGAAATCACCAGTAGGTGGTGGCAAGTCGCAATAAGTGAATCATAGAATGATTAATTCAAACCAGATGATTCAGTGACCCCTGTATTTAAGAATTGGTCATTGAATAACTGACTTACCTGATTCATTCAAAAACACTGAATCATTAAAAAATGAAATTCCACTGTTCCTTGCTGTAAGATGCAGTTGTTCTGCTTTGTTTGGAACTATTTTTGTTGGCAAAATAGTTTTTTCAAAAACAGTTAAAAATCTTGTGATCTTGCGTAACCAGAACTTAAATGCAGGCACTGCTTGGGTCTATCGGTGCACGTGCCTGTTTGCACTTCCAAATATTCAGATTTCAGACCTTGTGCAATACCATATTTGACATGCTGAACACAATGACTTAAATTTCAGTCTCTTTTTTAGAGACTTTTAAAGTTGATTTTAAATAAATGGACACGTTTATGATACTTGTGGTGCTTTTGGAGCTCAACTGCCTCACTGATTCTAATGGCTGACCTTGTTATTCAGTCGTAATGAAGCATGAGGATGACCTGACTGCTCTTTACCCTCAGCTCTTAAAAATGGCAATCAGCAGCTGAAAATACACACATTCCTGTTTTATTTGAATCTCTTGAGAGTCTTAAAGTGCTCTAAACACTCCAAGAGGACTGCAAAGCATTGCTGCTATAGAATTGACAGTAAGTCAATTCAGTGAAAATATAATGTGTGTATTATAAATTTGAGAAATAGGAATTGCAGTCAAGCATAATGTCGTTCTCATGCATCTCTTAATACAGCTCACATCTTCTGATGCTGTTTGTGTGGATTGCATTGAGATGCTGTAATAGACTCTCCACTTCAGCACTCACACTCTCTCTCTCTCTTCCTTCATGTTTTTCTCTGTATAGATCCTCATTGACCTTTTTAGGCGTCTTACAATCAAATCAAACAGTCGATTCTGTGCTTTTGAGTATTTGAGAGATGCTGTGTGCAAGGGCAACATGCACCTTTTTTTCTATTTCTGTACTTTTCTTCTACTTCTTTCATTATCAAACCTTTACTTGAGTGTAAGATATGTTTGAGTTCAACTTATGATTTGATTTATGTATAATGCATAATATTTATTAATATGTATGTATGTATGTGATATATACACATTTCTAAATCTAAAAATAAATTATATTTCTATCATATGCACTACCATTCAAATGTTTGAGATCAGTGTCTTTGAAAAAAGTCTCTTATCCTCACTAAGGCTGCATTAAAATAGAGTAAAATCAAAAATATTGTGAAATATTATTACAATTGAAAATAACTTTTTTCTGTTTGAATACATTTTAAAAAGTAATTCATTTCTGTGATGGCAAAGCTGAATTTTCAGCATCATTTCTCCAGTCTTCAGTGTCACATGATCCTTCAGAAATCATTCTAATATGCTGATTTGATGCTCAAGAACCATTTCTTATTATTATCAATGTTGAAAACAGTTGTGCTGCTAGAAAAAGTTCTTTGATGAATAGAAAGTTCAAAATAACTACATTTATTTGAAATAAAAATCTTTACTGTTTTACTGTCACTTTTTAAAATCAATTTAATTCATCATTGCTGAATAAGAGTATAAATTAAAAGAATAAATAAAATTAAACTGACTCAACCTTTTGAATGGTATAGGGTACATTATGTAATATAATGATATAGAATGCATAAATACATTAATTAATATAGAATATTATTCTATTATTGTATATTATTATTAGATTACAAGTATATTAAAAAATCTGGCACATGTCTGACTAGGTCATTCTGGGTAGAGGTATGTAAATGAGTTGAGAAATGCAGTGTGTGTTTGTGCTGTTAGTTGCGGTGTGTGTGTGTGTGTGTGTGTGTGTGTTCAGGCTGATGGTGACAGAGAGATGCTCATTAACACAGACTTTGTCTCCTGCTGTGTGAGTGACATTGCGCTGCCTTCTGCCCCCTCTGTCCTGTGCAGTTCCACTCTCCCTTGCGCTGATGAACAGATGAGAGTGGGCTGTTTCTTTTCCAGCATAATGTCAATTAACAGTCAAAGCGTCTCGAATCAACTTAGCCTGACAGGAAACGACACGTAATGGAGTAGATCACGTTTCACACTGCGTTTGACCCCAAGCCCATTTCTGATTCTTCACTCTTCTTTCTCCATGCCCCTCAATTTTCCCATAAATCCCTGTATCATTGTGCCATGGATTCTTTTTAATCTTGCCTCTTTGTGCATACCATCTAATTAATTTTTTTTTTCTTTGAGTCCACTTGACTTTTTCTTTCTCTCTCTCTCTCTTTCTTCTTTCTGTGCTCTCTTACTTTCTCAATTTCCTTTCTGACTGCTGCAGGGAGTTTATCTCGGGTCTGAGGGGCTTCAGTCAGTTCTACAGTGGCCTGGGAGAAGCTTTGTGCAGCAAAGAGCCGACGGCACTCAACCGCTCCCTCTGCTGGAACGGACAGGAGATGACAGACAAGTGAGTACTTCAATCTGATGACCGTGTAACTACATACTAATACTGTGTTCTTCTATTTTAGACTCTCTATATTCACAATATAGTGTCTTTTAGTGTATAACAAGGACATAAATGTTCATTAAAACGTTAAGTAAATTCATTAAGTGGCATCATTCTACTTGCAGATATAGTCTCTGACATGTAAACTAAGATTAATAGTTGTTCTCTATTGGTGCTGTGCAGCAGAACAAGTGTTTCGCATTATTGCGGTTACTATGGACCCTTGCCAGAGTAGACAGCATGTTTAATTTGATACGAATAAAAATGAGTGCACAAGGGAGCAAGTATAGCTTGATAAATAAGTTGTACTGTCTTATAGGTCACGTTTAATTTTCACAGCCCATGTTTTCCCAAAAAATTTTTTTCTACTGGAAACATTTTTTCATTGTTTCATCAGCTGAAAGACTGGCATCAAGGGACCAACAGTACAGCTTATTGAATGGTCTGTACAACTATTCCTTTGCAGCCTTGTTTTAATTTGTGTCAGATTAAATATGGTGTCTCGCCTCACTAAGGATTATTTTGTGTATTTTAGGATGGCTGGAATGCTATATTGACCAATCAGCATCCAGAACTCCTTAAAATGTTGTATAATATACGTTATTTCAGAATGGAAGAGGCTTTTATCTCTCTACGACCCACACACTTTCTCTATTAGTGTTTTTATTCTGACAGCTTTTGCTAAGTGGGTAAAAGTAGCATATATTACAATAGAATAAGCCTCGTAAATGCTTTCCAATATTACTACAATCTCAAAATGGCCCTGAAGAGACATATTGCCCCAGAGCTTGTCACAAATCTTGAAGTCTAAAAAGCTTTCTGAATAAAACGGAGACAGCGTAAGTGGCTGGTAGCTGAGCGGATGATTTTGTGTGCGTGTATCTAATGAGTTTGGCCGACTCCAGTTCCATATGACAGGCAACAGGGTGTGAATTGTGATGTGGTCTTTGTGGGGTAACTGATGTCGAGTGGTGTGGTGGATTCCCTGTGCCTTGCTAATTGCTCTTTTTCAACATTCGTTCTGTGACTGCCTGTGCCTGGCTCTCCATGCGCCCTATGGAACCCAATTTAAAAATTGTCATATTTCAATGCGCCGTGTCCCACATGCTTCTGTCCCATAACTCTTTCACTCTCTCACAGTCCAAATCAAGTTAAGGTTGGCAAATGACAATAAATCAGTGCATCCCTGGCCCAAACAGAAAAGCTTTAAGAGCTGCAGTATCTCATCCTAATGACTTGTATATATCAGCTCAAAACTGAAGTGATCATTAAAGTCAGCATGAAATCAAAATGGATTCTATTTACTGTCTTAATGCTTGTTCCTGTTCTTATTGGGAATGATTCATCGATGCACATTATTTCAAAGAAATCCTAATCTGTAATCAAAAGTAATAACTTTCTCTGAAACTACTTTCCTTTTTTGTTATTTGTCTATTGGATAATGTTATGTTAACCAATAGCCAAATAGCTATTTAGCTGTTGTTTGAACAAACTCTCATTTAGTCTGGCTTCATTCTAGTATGAAACAGCCACTATTCACATTCAAATTGATTCCTGCTTCTCTTTGAATATCTTTTTTTCCCCCTCTGAAATGCACCATATTAAAGAATCAAAATGAGTTGACTATTCCGATGTTTTTGCAGAATTGTCTTTTTTTAAGGATTGTTTCAAGAAAATGTAGATGTTCACACATCTTTCATAGCTTGAAAATAGCCTAGTAAAGAAATGAACTGTTGAATTTTTAAATAGAATTTCTTAGAATTGCACATAATAACGCAGCACTATTAAAGGAATAGTTCACCCAAAAATGAAAATTTGCTGAAAATGTACTCAAGTGTGGCAAGTGTCAATAAATGAATCATAGAATCATTCATTTAATGATTCATTCAAACCAGCTGATTCATTCACGAATGAAGCAAGTGACCCCTGTTTTTAAAAAGTGGTCAGTGAATCATTGACTATTCATTCAGAAACACTGAATCAATAAAAAACAAAACACCTTTGAGATGCAGTTGTTCTGCTTTGTTTGGAACTGCTAAATAATTATTGCAAAAACAGTTTAAAATCTTGTGATCTTGCATTAGAACTTAAATGCACTTGCTTAATTGAGAATTGATGCCATGGGCCAAATTTAATTAAAAACTAAAATTGAAAATAATAATAAAAGAAAAGTCTTCAGGCCATCCAAGATGTAAATGAGTTTCTGTTTCTTTGTCAGAACAGATTTGGAGAAATTTAGCATTACGTCACTTGCTCACCAATGGATCCTCTGCAGTGAATGGGTGCCGTCAGAAGGAGAGTCCAAACAGCTGATAAAAACATCACAATAATTCACTTACTCCAGTCCATCACTTAATGTCTTGTTAAATGAAAAAAAAAAAATTTTTTTAAATCCAGTCAGTCAGTCACTAAACAGGCAGTGATTTATGCATGAAGGTACTTAATAAGGAAAAGGGTATCAGCCACACTTCCAAGACACCATAGCATATATCTAATGAGCTAAAACTAAATCAGCTGAGATTTAGCAATACAAATGTAACTATTTATGGATCTCATATGTGTGTTTTGTAAGTGTTTTTCATTTGTCAGGTATAGCTGAGTATGGTGAGCATCTGAGTGATGGTAATTAGAGTTTTTAATTCATATCCCCCTAATATCCATTCTTGCCTTGTCTGTTAAGTGTATCCATTTTGTAATTGTTGAAGGTGTGCGTCTGTGAGTGCATGTGTCAACATTACAGCATTATGCACTATTAGCTGCAGCTGTTTGCTCTTCAGAATGTGCAGTTGAGGAGTAAATGGGGGTGAAATGGCCTGGTCACAACAGTGGTGAACAGTTGGCCTTAGGGGACAGACAGCTGTGTCAGAGGCCTCTCAGGCCCTCAGAAGTTAATTAGGACCCAAGAGAGAGATAGGGGAAGAGACAACTAGAATAACGATGCCATGCCAGAAATGTCAGACAAATCTCAATGTCATTCCTTGGCTTCTATAGAAATATCATAATTAATTCTGGAATGCGTTCAGACTCATTTTATGCAGCGTATTGAAGACGAAGCAATCCTTCACATTCTGTGTTGGGAAGGAAGCCATCTTGATTGTGTCAAAGAATGTCACTGGTAATGTGGCCCTGACAGATTAAATGGTCAACTCAAAAATGTCAAAGCATAAAGAAAATTAATTAAATGCCACAGTCAAATAAACTTACAACTACAACTACAACTACATTCCTGCTCATTCTTTCTTGCAAAAGTAATACAAACAGCCGAAACTGTGCCGAAATGTTACTTCAGGTCAGATTTAAAACAATTACTGCAAAAGATGATTTGACAGTAAAGTTCATTCCTAGCATCTCTGGTGTTTACTAGAAATTAGGTTTTCTCCTGTGCTGGAGGCAGTGCAGTGGAGCCCTCAATGTCAAGGATCAAGTCACCAAAACTCTGGCACAGATTTCTGCCTTCTACACTAGAGAATCAATTTAACATCCTGAATATCGGCCTTCTTAATTTTAGTCAGTGTTACTTAACTGTTTTCGTCTTATGTACTCCCACAGGCCCTTCAGTCTGACTCAAGTAGCCCCTCATCGACTCCAAACCAGAATCATTCTCCTCATATTATACTAGATATCATTTGGCATTACAAGTAATATTATTAAAATGTCATGAATGCAATAATTCACTGTCAATCGATTCTGGGGGTGAAAATCAGACTCGCCATATGAGTAATTTGAGAAATACAGAATTTGGAAATGCATTTAGTTTTATATTAGCTTGATTGACTGAGACATTTTATGGATGAAAATAAGATAAAGTGTTATATTGAGGTATGTGAGTGTGATTAAACAGCAGTGTCATAGAAATCTTCCGCAGTTTTTACACATGCACTTACAGTATGTTGCACAGTAAGCGTGATCCACACAAATTGACTAAACATATGCATGTTCTTTCCGTAAAAAGTAGCAGGATGTGTGAAGCTGTTAATTAACTGCTAAACAATGTTTTGACAATCCTAATAATATTATTAAAAGTCGTCATTTTTATAAGTTTAAAGCGACCTAGTACTCCAAGTGGTTAGGAATCGCTGTTATTGCCTAATCTACCTCACCTCTTCATCTTTACGTTTGAAGGGAAGTTGTGTCAGACAGGCTTGTTTAATGTTTAATAGCTTTGAGAAGTCTTTAACTTTAGGTCAAGATTGGCAGATATTTAGTATGTTTTGTAAACCTTCCTCTGAATCCCAGAATACTTCTCCTCACGCTCAATAAGATCCCTCTCCTTCAGCTGCTCTTCAGTCAGCTCATGATGCTGAAGATACTCGTGATTGATTCTTACGGTCTCCAGCGGGTTTGGGCAGTGGGGCATGTTGGATCTCTGAGGGGTGCGCAGTAGGACCGTGAGTCTGAGCAGGTTCAGCATGAGTAGCTGGTCCAGACTGTACATCCACGGGGTGTGTAGTCATTTCCTGTAGTAACAGTTGGGTAGCCTGTGCTCCCGCTGTACCATAATGCCTGTGGTGGGTTCTTTTCATTTTTTTAGGAATCATAATGTCGAAGTCATATAGTGGCGGATAAAATGAAGTCAATTTTTGCACATTATAATATGCAGAAAAAGCCAATAGCATTCTGTCTGCTTTGAATAATTTTATGTAATATGACAGTTCGCTCAACATTAATGCAAAATTTCGAAAAATTGACCCTTATGACTGGTTTTGTGGTCCAGGGTCACAAATGATTTCTGAATGATCATGTGACACTGATGACTGGAGTAATGGCTGCTGAAAATTTGGCTTTGTGTCACAGTAATAAATTACATTTTAAAATATATTCAAATAGAAAACAGTTATTTTAAATTGTAATAATCTTTCACAGTATTGCTGTTTTTGACTGTAGATTTTGATCAAATAAATGCAGCCTTACTGAGCATAAGAGACCTCTTTTAAAAGCATTAAAATCTTACTGGCACCCAACTTTTTGAACAGTAGTGCATTTCTGTTGTGCATTTAAAGTCTCCCACAAAAATGACTTATAATCATCTGTATGGCATCATTCATGCAGAGTACATCTCTAGTTATGAGAAATGTCAACTAGAATCAGATAGAAGCTATATTGTGTGACACTTACATATTAATGTCATGCTTTCAGGTCTTTCCTACAGCATGAACATCTTTATATAAATCTTTAAATCAGCTTCAGATCAAATGAGCCACAAGAACAGACTAAACCGTACTCACGCTGCCCATGTCTTCTGATCTCCTCCTTCTAATGGAGCTCATGTCTGTATTATTAATGTGATAATTAAAAGTGGGAGGTGAGCTGCCATCGAGAGTAATAAGGAGAATAAATAAGTATGGAAATGTAATTTGGCTTAATGAATAAGCACTGCATGTGAAGGCGCAATGAAAGATGATTGGATAGAATTGTTCTGGATTATGTCATTGCTACGAATGGAGCATGAGGTCATATCTTTGGCTCATTCATCTGAAAACTCACAGTACTGCAAAAATCAGTGTTTTCCTACATTTTTTCGAAAAGGTCTAAAAGTCCTTGAAACAACATATATAATAACATATGTTGATCTAATAGAAAAACTTTTTGTGATATGGTTTTCAGAAGAGTTATTTAAATTTTATTTAGTTTCAAGAATTAGTTTAGGTTTTTTTATTTATTTACACACAAAATGTACAAATATCCTAAATATACACATATATACATACATAATGTACACATATATTTTATATAATTTATTGAGATGCACCTGTATATTTAATACTTTTTTTTTACTGAAAAACAAGTCAAAAGTACAAATTAACTAAATTATTTTTTGCTGTGTTTGTTCTTGATGAGCACAGGCTGCCCGTGTGCATCAACACTAATTAGCTTTTAATAGGGAGTAATTAACTGGAACATGAGTCCAAGGGGCCCGGGGGGATTGGGGAGCACTTGGGCGCAGACACACACACACATTTGTGTTGATGATGCCCAACATATGCTCCAGTTGCTCAGAAACATTCAGATGCCAGCACATGTCTGACCCAGTTGTGCTGTTTTACTGTTGGGTTCGGTGTGTGTATCTGATAAGAGCTACAACAGAACAGGAATTAAAAAAAAAAAAAAGCAGAATGCAGATTTAGACTTACTATTAGATACCACTCATTTATGGCTCTTTTTTTTTTTTTTTTTTTTTAGTC